>NC_134029.1:21889196-22195333 GCF_964204645.1 Tubulanus polymorphus
TTCCCGAAATATGCATGAAATTGGTTATTCGGTAAAGGGGGGAAATATCAAAATATTAGGTAGTTAGCTGTATTAGAAAGCTACAACTGCATTCGAAACAGGAAGAAGGGGTAGGTGATCATGAACACGTGATACGAATGAAAATGAAATTATTGTTGACCTGTTGATGGAATAAATCCTCGTCTCCCACCTCTTGTCCACCGGTTCCTCGTTGTTGAAATGTGTGCAGTATCGATCTGTCTAGATTGCGGTATGCCACTTCCTGAAAAGACAACGTTGTACGTATTTTAGCCGTTTGTTTGAACAAGCGTCGTACGATGAAGTAGTGAATGCAGTATCGACACATTATCATTTGAACTTGATTTGATTTACGAAGCAGAAAAGTTTTGGCTCGAATTTAATTGATATGTAGAAGGAATAGAAGCACTGAAGTACCGCTACCGAACCTTCTGCTACTAAATCCTCACTAGCCACAGTAAGCGGTGAACCTCATTGTCGATTATTGAAATATTTGAGACTTCAAAACGTAAGCTCTACTTTCGATCATCGATCATTTCAAAAGAAGAGTTTTTACTCACTTCTCCTTTAGCGTTGAGTAGAACGGTTTTCATATTGTCACCGGTGAACCATTTCTGTTTCATCACTATATCTGACGGAGGCGCGTGCGATGCACCGGAATCAGCTCCCCAAACCTGAACAAACATGACTTACTATCAACTACACTGTAGTGGATGATGAGGGTTCAGGGAATCCACAATTCCCGAATGATATTTCCCTGATTTAATCATAAAGATATTCTCAGTGGGGGCTGTTTATATTAAGAAGTTGCTTGTGCCACTCATCACCAACAAGAACAACTAGATACCAAAATTCAAATTCCCCGATTTTGAAGAAGAGTTAACATTCCCCGATCCGTAAGAACCCTGAGAAGTTTAAAACTAACCGTGCAGTGTTGACCGGCTTTCAGTACGAGAGATCGATGAAATTTAAAAGTTGTCTCCTGAGTTCCGGCTGTATGTTTCAACTGCCAACCACCGAGCGAATGATCCTGAATTCGTAGAAAACACGCAGAAATACAAACCAAATCTTAATAAACGTCCTATAGAATTACGTCATTACCAAATCTTTCAACACTGACCTTATTTGAGTTGTTGTATAGCTTGACGAATTTCCCTTCCGTGCTGGTATCCGAGATATCGACGTTACCCTTCGCCTGCGCGGATACAGTATAATCACTAGACAGTTTAGAATGAGTGATCGTTCCCGACGTTCCCGGCTCGGCGACTCTCTTACGCTTGATTCCACGAGTCGGCGTCGCTCTCGACGGCGTCGTACGCGAGGGCGACGATTCCGAAGCAGTCGAAAGATTCAATCTGAAAACATGACAAGATCGGTTAAGTTATATTTGAACCAAATTTGATCTTTGCCTATCTTTTGATTCCGGTTCATGTAAAAACAAACATCAATCCGGGAGTTTATTTCTGTTGCCTGACTAATACATCTGAGATTCGTTAAAAATCATCGCTTGTTACAACGTAGAACCAAATACAACAGAACTGGCTGCTATAAATCTTATTCTAAAACTCTTTAGTGCGACTTATCATTAAAATCATAGTCACCTTTCTTCCTCTCCTTCCAACAGTTTTCTGTACGCGGCGATTTCAATATCCAACGAGATTTTGATATCCATCAGAGCGCTGTACTCTCTCATCTGATCCTCGAGCGACTGGCGCAGTTCGTTGATCTCTTGTTTATAAACCTCGATCGTTTTAGCGTGGTCGTCCTGTTCGTGTTGCAGCTGATCTTCCAGTTGTTTGATCCGTTTCGTCAACATATCATTCTACGATATAAACATGATATTGATTTCCCGTAAATAAGCACACGGTTATATTCAAAGTTAATCTTCAAAACTGGTGTCGTTCGATTCACAGAAACTTCTAGAAAATTCGAGATTTACTTACAGTTGATGATAGTTTAGTGACCTCTTGAGTTAATTCGTCGACCAGACGACGAGTATTCTTCAAATCTTCTTGAGCCTTGCTGGCGAGGCTACCCTTCTTATCGGCTAAAACCCTCATTTCGTTCAGCTGTAATCATTAAAACCATCGCGCAAATCGTAATCAGATAAATTATGACGAAGTTTCAACTAACTCCCATTTTAAGTTGTACGATAAGACACTAACCTTTGTTTCAAATAGAGTTTCAATTTCGACTCGATACTGCTCCGAATGTTCTTCCTGTTGCGTGCGAAGTTCTCGCAGCGATTCGGAGAGTTTATTCTCGTATTCGCGTTGGACCGTTTTATCGAATTCCTCGCGCGTTACCTCCAGTCGAGTCTTCGTTTCACTGATATGCTGTATTGTAAAACACAAAAATACTTTTCTCTAGAGGGTGAAATCTCACAAGATCGGCTGTTTTTATTAACAAGCCTCAACATTGTTCAGGTGGACACCATTTTAATTGCTTTTCCGCTGACATGTGCATTGTTTTCCCTGATTTTACCTGCACAGAATCCAATCCATTAACAGTCAAATGCGTTAAACATGTGGAAACTTATTTCCATGACTTTGTTTTCTAACAATATTCCCAGACTTTTCCAATTTCCACCCTCTTAGTCAAAAATTCCCAGGTTCACCTGGGAGTACAGTCGTCTGCGTGAACAGTAATGCCTGGCAAATTTTGCAGTAGATATTCTCAGCCTGGCACATTTTGCAAGATGCCACATTCTAACAATTTGTCCGACAGTTGATCAAAATAATATCTCCAAAAAACTTGTCAAGACATCGTTCTACCCTTAGCTCAATAACTCTGAAATGTGCCCGTACAAAAAAACTTACACTTATGGCAAATAAAGAGAATTACGTACCTGATCGTAGAGCTGAGAATTAAACGTTAACTCTTCTTTCAAACTCTGTACTTTATTCTGCAGATCGACTCTCAACAACGTTTCATCTTCGAGATCTTTTTTACTTTGTTCGAGACGTTTTCCCAGTGCGTCGTAGGCAGTTTTCAAATTCTACAATGACATCGATAAAAAAAACAAAACAAACAACAATAAATGACCTGACAATCCGGCGATGAATTCCTATTTACAGAAAGAACATATTGACAGTTGATCGCGATACCTTGTACTCGGTTTCGAAGTGTTTTCGCTGATTTTCGGCGTCCGTTGCTTTCGCGGTCAGATCTTGTACGCGAGTCTCGGCGCTAAGAAGTTTCTGTTCAAAGTTCGTAGCGTCGCGATCTCTCTTTACGAACCTACAAAATTAACACGAAATTGGAATGCCTTTAAAATGTATTCTTTTCCCACATCTTAGAGTTACTTAAGAAATCAGTTAATCTATGGCCTAACTGCCACTAAGACCATCTTAAATCCATTTAGCGCTAATGTTATATTGTAGGGAGTAGCATTTGGAGCACATTTAGTACTGCGGTCGCTCTGTCAAGTCAAAACCGCTATAAACCATAGGCCTATAAACCCTTCCAAAAATCAGGTAATTATTGCGGTCATCCTTATTACCGAGATGATGTATTTTACCGAGATGAACCGAGATCAACCGAGATGAAATTAAATATAACATATTTATTTATTCCATATCGATTTTAACCATTGAAATCATATTATATCAGTAATAAATGCCTGCTGGGTTCATATTTTACATATTTTGTCGGATATTTTTGGAAAAATAACTTTTAACTTTACCGAGATGAGATCGTCGATCAATCAAATTCAATGAAATTTTATTGCTAACCGAGTATACGTATTTGAAGTCAAAATTTTTTTAAATAAAAAAAATATGTAAAATATGACTCTTAGAAGGTATTTATTACTGATATAACATGATTACAAGTGTTAAAAACGATTAGGAATAAATAAATATGTTATATTTAATTTCATCTCGGTTGATCTCGGTAAAATACGCCATCTCGGTAATAAGGATGACCCTATAAACCCTTCCAAAAATCAGGTAATTATTGTGCAATTCCAGGAATTCCGAGTATCCGGTGGTTAATTCAAGATGCAAGATGAAATTACTACTTACTTGGTATGCCAATCTTCCGCATCAGCTTTGTATTTTCCGACATCGATCTGCATTTTCGCTTTATCCTTCGCCAATTCATCGAGAATGCGTCGAGCGTCGGCCAACTCCGTCTCGTAGATCTTTATCTTATTCGAGATTTCTTTCTCTTTCGTTTCCTCGACGGTTTTGATATTGATGCGCAGCACCTGATTCTCGCTTTCCAACGACCTCACTTTATCGATGTAGTTAGCGAGACGGTCGTTCAGGTTAGCCAACTCGGCTTTCTCTTGAACTCGCGTGATTCTGGTCGGTGAAGGTGACCTGGCTCCCGTTGTGGTCGATGTCACCACGGTTGACTTACGCACGCTTGTTTTAGTCGCCATTCTCGTCGCCGTCTCTGCGTTTGTAGCCGTTAAATCGTCCGCTAATAAATGTTCGACAGCGTGACTCGGAAAACGCCGGTTTTCTACAACAATATGGCGGCGACCAGCGCGCTCTTGTTGACTAATTTCGACGCTTGGTGGCAGCACAGCCTGGTGCGGTACGGAGGAGGTGGAGGAAGTGACTTCGTTCAAGGTCGTGTGGATGCGGAAATAAATAAAATCTTTTTTTCAATTTTTTCCAAAATACAAAATTTTTGCCTCTGCCGCAGCTTTCGGGTACGGGAGGGTAATCTCAAGATGTCGTCATCATACTGGGGTGATTTACCGATTATACCGGATACTGATTCGGGTATCGCAGCCATTGAAAGGGAACAAATGACTAAACCGCGGGCGATGGATGTCGAAGGACCGCGTTTACACCAACCGTCCAGTAGACATTATCCACCTTCCAGCGAGTAAGCAATGCTTTTTTAAGCCTTTAGCAAGAAAGAAATCGGACCCTGACCCTGACATGATACATACTTGAGGCGCCATCGTTTATGGCATTAACTGTCTTTTCTGTTATTTTAACTATTGATTGTTTTTATTCGCATTTTTGCAGATGTTTGCCGCCTGATCAGTTCGCTATCGATCCGATTACAAAGCATACGATTCAACTGATTCAATGCGCGAGAAAACTACGTCAATTAATTCAAATGGCTCTACAGCATTACGAAACCCTGGTTCGTCGTCATATATCAGTCAGTCTAAAGAAAGTCATGTATTTGCGATGACGATTATTAATGTATGTAATTTCTGAACTATTTCAGCGGAATAGTGAAAATGTTGAGTTGATTCAGCAGACGACATTAACGCCAGCACCAAAAATTCCTGAATACACTGGACCGAAACCGAAAAGAATGACTCGCACATTTCCTTTCATTGCTGCGGATGAAACTAGGTAGGCCTAATTAGATCCATTCCTTCAGAAGTGATTGTCATCAAAGTATTTCCTCGTTTTCCATCTTTCGCAGAGTCGTATGTTTTTTTATGACTTGAGATTGAATTTATATTCATTTTGTCTTCTATTTGAATTTTCAGTGATTTTTGTAAAGGAATCGGCACTCCTCCCCCTGAAATCGATGATCTTACTAATAGGCGTTTACTTCGTCGGTCTGTTGCAGCTATCGTCGCTCATGCCGGTTTTGAAAGTAAGTGAACTTACGTAAAAAATATGTGCTCGAACTTAAAAGAAATTTTTACACCGAATTAACTTAAAAATGATTCTTCAATTATGCCTCTTACATCTGAAATGAATTGACTAAGCAATGAAATTGCATACAGATATCATTTATAATATTTCATTTATCATTTACTGCTCGTATATATAGAAACTGAAATTTGCTCCGGAAAAACTTTTAATTGTAAAAATCTCTTATTATAGCTTGTAATGAATCAATGTTGGAGAGTTTAACTGACGTCGGCCACGAATACTACCTGAAATTCATGAGTTTATTACGTCACGCTGTTGATGAAGAAGCTCAGACCGGCGATACAGGCTTTCCTGTGAGTATCTGACCTACAGAAACTTCATTCTATTGACAAATTCTATTGTGGTCTACTATGCCTTTCCAGTGAAAACTTACTGAAGTATTCAAAATCTAAAGCGGTCATTTTCTTTTGAAATGAATGAATTTTAGATTTAACTGCAAATGTATTTTCTTATTTCACAGCTTCTAAATCATTGATTTAAGAAAATGTCAGGAACTCTTCTATCCATTCAAGAAAAAGTTTTGCCTCAATCAAATCGCTACAAAGCCTGTACATTAAAGGCGTAAATTTATGTTGTTTTTCAAATCAGGACGTGATGCAACGTGTTTTCTACGAAATGAAGTTGGGTAAAGTTTCGTGTTTGCACGATTTCTATCAGACGAGAATCATCAACTACCACCGCGTGATGATGAAACAATGCGAAGAACTCGCGGAGGAATACGAACGAATAAAACTACCCGACCATAAGCAAGGACCTGTGTCTCGAGTTATCAGGTATGTCGTTATAGCACCGGGTGTCAATGATCCAATAGTAAAGATTTAGGTTAGATTAAACTGAAAAATGGGTTAATTTTCAGCTTGAAAGAAGAGCCTTTTTCCGATATCCAGTTCCCAGTGACGGATGAAGCTGATGAGAGCAATGAGGATCATTTAGTGGAGCTTCAAGGTTGGTTTTATTGTATTAGATGAATGTGGTATTAGTAGAATCTATAAGCAGAATTTGTTGACTGGGTATCAGATGACTTATGATGAAAATAGATAATCGGTCAAGTTTGATATGTTCCCAGTTTGATTAGCATTATTCTATATAGCCTAGCCCTAGAGTATCTATGTACCTTGTGTAGCTAGGTTAAACTGCTGGGTATTTCTTTAAAAAAGAATGTTCATAATTCCACTGCTGTAGGCCTTGTTAGTTTGGAGGAAGAGCAAACAGGAAACAGTAGTTTACAACAGGACGTCGATACGAAATGGATCAAATCTGAACCAAACGACACCAAGTAAGTGATCGCAATGCTGTCCTCGCTCACATGAATATCGTTGGAGGAAATATCAAATGCTTTTATCACAAGAAAAACAGCAACGAACAACTGGAAACACAATATAATGCTATTTTATTACGTATCATAATATGTTGCTTCGCTTGAATCCGTTTTTCACTTTTTTCATGCATGATTCCAGAAAAAAAATAGATACTGTCTTCTTCAATGTAACTCACTAATGTAACTCAGTCCTGTGAAATTGCAATCTGTTTTAATGCTTTCATGCTTCTGAACTGATAATTGCCAGTGTTCAGTTTGTTACCTTCCCTCACCGTTCACGCGCAGGAAGTGTTTCAATAATTGCGTAACCGCTGTTGCCGCCGCGCTCTTTAATGTCAAATTGTTTCGCGTTAACCGCATGCTTTGTTTTCACAGAGTGAGCACGTTAGATTCGTTTGACGAGAACAGCGAACCTCCCACGCCCTACGACGATATCATTCAACCCTCTTCAACTTTATCCGAAATCATGTCCCCTCCGTCCGTTCCTCCGAGGAAAAAGAAAAAGTAAGATCGGAGCGAGAAGATATTTGACACATTTCACATTTTAAAGCATTTTTCTGGTAGCGTATAAAATCATATGGAAATGACCCAGTTTGAAACTAATAATATGCGAAAAATCTTGAACATATTCACTCACACTAATTATTCGTATTTTTTCAGGCGCACGAGTTGAGCTTGTCTGTATGGATGGTCAGTGCTAAGAGTGATGGTCAATCTTTACTATGTACGACGCTAGTGTGCGCGAAATTGATGAAATCATCTCGTTATGATACGTAGCGATGGAATTCATTTGTCATGAATAAGACAGTTTGCAGTTGAGATAAACCTCATGAATATCCTGTATCAGGATTTCCTGAAAGTACTTCAGGTTAAAATCATTTTAATCCACCGCACATATAGCCACAAGGGTACACAGATACTACATTGATTCTATTGTGCATGTGTATTCAACTATCAACGAAAGTAGAATCTCTGTTTAAGCGTTATACCGGTATATCAATAATCAATTGCCCATCATGCTCGATCTTGCAGTCGATGGAATCTCGGGGCTGTATTTGTGAACTGGTCTGTGCAAATTGAAATGAGTGCTCGTTGTTTGATATTTGAACCTATCACCGGGTGGAATAATATGCAGTATAGTCTCTTTACCGGTTTCCTGTTCTACGTGACGCAGACTCATCTTCGTCTGGTCCAAAGGAGGAAATATTAAGTCCGGACTGTTCGTCGTTAAACGCTGATTACTCAATGAATATTGCGTCTGCGTTCGCATAAGCGGCGGACCGAATTGTTGATTTTTCGAAAATCTATCCCCACTGACCGACAGTAACGCTTTCCCGTCGTCTCCTTTCGATACATTTCTAACGACCGAGCCTCGACAGATTTGTCGCCTGTCGGAAACGTTGACCTTTTTCTTTTTGATCGGTTCAGTTCGTAAACTACCCGGCGCCTCGAGACCGTCGATCCACTGTAAATCTTCGGGCAGACGGGAATTCTCGCGGTTCATGATCGATTTTCGATCTAACACTGAAAATTGTCTATATGCTAGATTACAGTTGTAATTTTTCCTGTCGACCGCAGGGTTTGATGATTCATTCGGCTGCGGTGTCTTTTTCCTCGGTATATTTGTTTGGAAGGTTTTAGAGATGTGAAGCGGTTCGAAATAGACATTACCATTAAAGCCACGCCATGCCTGAAATAGAAGAATTAATGCATGACCGATTTCTGACCATATAATTACTCAATTGTAATGTTTGTTGTACTTCAATTTAAACAACTCGGTAATAGCTAAGACCTGAGATAATTTTTTCTCGGACAGTTACCTTTAGAGGTGGCATTGGAGCTGGTTTTTGTTGAGATATGTAGAAATATTGTGGAGTTGAGAACCCTGAACCACCTTTTACAACAGACGCTTGATCACTCGCTCGTGAAAATAAAGGCCTAGATCCTTGTCTTGAGCCAACTCCAATTCTGAAATCCAATAGTACATTATGTAATATTGTTTTTAGTTGGCTTTTTGAGTCTATTCGGGTTTGTGCAGGGTAGTTTATCATTATAATACATCTTTTTTTAACTTGGATTCAATAACCTTATGCAATAAAGACTGTTTGGCGGTATAGAGTTTCAGTTCAATAAACTACATGTATAACTATAACTATACAGTTACACAAAGAATTGTGCTTAGATGTGTCGAAATACTTTGTGCTGTTGTTGCCTATGGTTGCAATTAAGTTAATGCATTAATGACATGAAGTCTATGGTGATTTAATGATGATTTAGTTTGAACACAAATGACTTCACGATGACAACAAGGCTTCTTTTGTCGGTAAATGAAGTGTGAAGAAAAAAATCAATTGCGTCTGATTGTGTTGCACAAATTGCTAGGAGACACTGTACTGCTTTTATCCTCAGATGATCAACGTCCAAACTATGATAGATTTTACATTAATTCATGGGCTGGTTTTGATGGTTGGTTTTTGTGTATTTTCCCACACAATTAAGAATCCTTTGTGTATTAAACAATATATTTTACTGCTATATTTTCCATGATGTATTGTATAATTAATTCATAATCTTTGGCAGAGTGAATTGTAAATGAAGGTAACATTTTAACTCGTGTAATCAAGTTTTTTTGTAATGTATGAACCAGACTTTGACTGGCTTTTCACCCCAGAATGTTTAACTTTTTTATAAAAAAGAAAAGATTATGGCTGAATTTTTTTAGTAAGGTTTATATTTGCATTTAAGAAATTCCTTAGTTGAATTGATAAGAAATTCTTATGGTATTAACACACAAGTCTTCTTTGATAAAATGGTCAAAATGTTAGTTGAAAATACATCATGAAAATCATACATAATGAAATAATACATATATGAAAAAAAAAATTAATGAAAATAATACATAATGAAAATTTGTACCTTGACTCAAGTACTTGAAGGTCGCGTAATTCTGACCAATCTGTATCTGCCATACTTGCTGGTGTACAGGTTTTTCCTCGAAGACCCGAATACGAATTCACTTCACACGTCGTGCTAACTGAGATTCGATCTTCTGTGATATTATCTACCGTCATACCATCAACGTTCTCATTAGCAACCATTTGAACATGTTTCCCTGATGACAACGGCTTATTGGATGTGCCTTCACTTTTAAGAGGCCGTCCCGCTTTTAACACCGGCGGGCTTTTTGCCAATCTGCCAGATATACTCACTTGAATTACATCATTGTAGCGTTTATGTCCATAATTTTTTCCAGAATCCTCTGCATTTGTTGTATCTAAAACGGTAGCTATAGAAACTTTGTGTAGCTGTTTTTGGTCGGAATTCATAGGTTCAGAGAAGTTTTCGTATTTTTGTTCATTGTCGAGTACTAGATTTTTGTTCTTTTCCTCCTCATTATCGGTTAAATCTTCCCCTTCTCCAACGTCATCGTAAATACCGAGATCTGTCTCATCTACGATTGACGACGATTTTTGGTCTTTCTTCCCAGCAGGGGCTGCGTCTGCTTTTGAGATAATTCGCACCATTTTTCCTATGAAAAGTTTTTGTGTTCATTAGGAAATACCGTAGATACCCAAAATTAATCCGATTAATTATAAGTCATTATTAGTTTTTGGGCATATTTCCGAAACGCTATAAACAGTTCTAAAGCAAAAGCTTAGGTCTAATAACATTGTTGTACAGAGAAGGTGATCTTAATGACACATATTCTAGTCTCGAGCGATGAGACATTTTGGTAACATTTGTTTAATTAATAGAATTTCGCTTGTAGAAATCTTTGTTTTATCTTACCTTATAATGTCATGCACCTGTACAGTGAAACATTTGAATGAATGTATCGAATCCAAGGAATATTATTGTTACATACGTCGTATATTGCTGAACGATTTGTAGACAACGGTTTTCTATTCTATTTCGAACCGTAAATTATTTGACGACGACGGGTTTACATGTGAACTATTGGCACGCTTTTATTGCGCTGTAATTCCTGTTTACATAGAAGCCACAGCCAAATACGAGTTATAGAAGTTTGTTAGAGCATGCAAACAGGTCTTCCGTTTCCATTCAAGCCAGCCAGTATGAGATTATTTAATGAATAGAACTTAAATTTCAAAACTTCATCGGCGTTATCGCTGTTGTTTTATTCGATATGCAATCGTAATTCGTAGTCAGTCGAACAAATCGAAAAAAGTGACAAATGTCAATTCTAAATTATCCGAGACTTTACTGATATGAGGATTTTGATACCGGGCGCAAAGTCAACTTCAGAGTCGTTGCAAAAAGTAATAGATTTTCCACAGACTTCCACATCGCACACTACATACGAATACACATATCTTGTACTTATCCAACTATGTTGACGCCATGTATAAGGACTGTTGAATCAAAGAAATTAACAAATAAAACAAACTGTTTTGATTGTACAATACCCTTCGATCGATATACTTTATTACCTTGTATAACAATGGCAAATATCACAGTTACATGACAAACAAATGTTTACCACATTGTACCATTTTTAAACAAGGTTATTTTCACCAACCGCGACCTGCCGACCACGATATCTCGGATGTTCAGGGGAAAAAAGCCCTATTCCAACTTTGTACTGGAAATCTGTTGTTAGCTACTCTTTCAGCCAGTACAGTACTGAATATTTCCTGTACAACCTCAAAGCCACCCATAATTAAATGGCTTTTTTGATTAAAACATGAAAGTGACCGACACGTTTTACGCCACAACTATACATCATTCATACTTAAAGGTTCATTTCTTTTTTTTATCGATAAGTAAAATATATAGATGAAAATTTGATTGAAGGGTTTGATTATGCCGATTGGATATGAATGTAGATTATTCTGACATGATATGTGGCATTCCTGGGCCAAAAATCGTACACATTAATAAGCTTATTTACTCCTCTTATTGTCGTTTCAGCTTTCGAGCTCGCAGGTATAATTTTGACAGACACAACAAAAGATAAACATAAAAGATAGTGTATGATACGCAATATTGAGACCGATATAGGCTAGTACAGCATTCATAAAATATATAATCGCTAGATAATAGAAGACAGTCAAAAGAATAATCATTGACTTCCATAACCTGAAATTCTGGTTAAATAGACATGAAACAACATAAAATGAAATTTTTGATAAAGACGCACAGAAGTTTAGTCTTATTTGTGTGATGCATCGTACTCAGATATTTGTTGACTAAAGAAAAATATGTTCTCGTATACTCAATTCATTCCGATGAATTTACCGATATCGATGAGTTGGTTTTTTTTTATCACGAACCTAACACCGTAGGACCACAATTATTCAGACTACATATACATTTACAAAGTTACAAACGGGACAAATATATTTTTGATATGTTACATATATATACACGTTTTGATTGACATGATTATACTTTATCAGGATAAAATCGTCGATAAAATCATATATGCGTATTTCATTTCAACAAAGGTAAACAATTTGAGGATGCAAAACAGGCAACGATAAACCAATATTTAAAACCCAACAGGCGATGATTGTTAAGAAACAAAAAATATATACCGGTAATGATATTTGATAATGATTGTACAATTGCTGATAAAAGTTTCTTTTAAGGCTAAATTAGTTAGATCAACCGAAATGATCGTAATTTAAATCATTGCGTTCAAAAATGAACGAGAAGTTAAATCAACTTGGCTTTAAAAATACTTCAGCCCTGTTGACCTTCTTCATTTTTTCTGCTTTTGACAGCTACAAATGAAGGAGGCTTACAGGCTGAAATATTTAAAATACATTATAAACAGTTCATTTCTATAGCGGCCGGGTCTGTTATGGTGAAATTGATCACGATTTAAAAAAAAGTAATGTATAGGGTAGATTGGCAGCCGGCCGGGTCAACATTTAAGCTCAGCAGAGCGGAGAAACAAGGTATCAATTTTTTTTGGCCTTATAACTTCATTTTTTAAGAATAACTGGATCCAGCTGCTGTATGTATACTGATTCTCATTTACATTTATAGAGGAAGGTATTATACCTAGCAATCTCGGTGGGGGAATAAGTGCCAGTACCAGCAAATTCTCTACAAATACATGTATGGTCATCGGGTACTTAAGGTTCAAAAATTCAACACTGGCTTAAGTTTCATTGAATACTTCCTATCAAACTGATTGCGACATCACCTGTAATGAAAATGTAGTACAATGCACTAAGTAAGCGCAACATTTTCAAGCTACATTTTAAGCAAGCATGAAGACAATATAAGCTCACTATTCACCCCTTAATCATGCTGATTTATCCTTAACTTCACTCCACCCATCAAATGTTGGATATTACTACAATCTTGAAATGGAGCTTTTTGTACGTGACAAGTAGTTTGAAACACGGAACAGTAGTTGTCCTGTTTTCCCAAAAGCAGGTAGGTATATTTTAGAAATTGCCGAAGAAGGAATGGCGCAAAATGTCAAGGTGGACATTTCCAGCAAAGCAGCTATGAAGTGAACCAGGGCTTTGTCACTGTATATTCATGCTATCTTATATGTTATTCAATGCATTCCAATAATTCTTCTGGTTACAACCATTTAAAAGGTATACAATGATACCAATTATCTTGCTATCATGAAAATAACAAATTAAAAGGAATTTCCATCATTCATATTCACGTCATATATAGTATATCTTGAGTGGTGCTTTAAGTTGACTTGAAGATTGTGTTTGGAAAAAGCGTTCCTACATTAGTACCACAGATCCACAGCTGAAGGATTTCATATCTAAATCACATAATACCCCGAGATCAAAATGAACAAAGAGGGAATTAGAAATTCAGTAGGGAATGAATGACCTACACAGGTGCTCAATACTAGTTTTTTTTTTTAACATAGCAACGCCACCATGGTACTAATGCAAGAAAACCATAACCAACACACAAAATATAAGTCAAAAATAGTGAAACGTGCAATAAATATTCTTGCTTCATTTGTATGAAGTCCGATACACCATTGTCAAAATGTTCCAAAATTACATTCTACCCAATAATAATCACAGTTTTGGAGACGGGCAAAGCCAAAATTTTACTATTGGTGGAATTTGGGAACATTTTGTGATATGTTTCGTTAATTAAATCACATTACCGTCAGTTCTGTTTCGTTTCAAGATTACTACGATGAAAGAGAAAATCATTTCAGCACAACTTATCGCAATATCAAGTGTTTTCCATCATAAATGCATTCAATTAATAAAGATTATCAATAACTGATAAAATGAGACACGTGAACATAATAGAATAATTTCATGTTTAACTTTTGAATAAACTCTTGGTACATGGTACATAGAATGTACAGAAAACAGTTCCTAGCTCAAACTAGTGTTGGCTCTAACTTAAGATAGAATTTTCAATTTATGAATAAACAAGCTACAATATTAGAAGCCATTGCAGACAGGGCCTTGCTGAAATTAAGAATTCTAGTGAGAATCGTGGTGTAAGTTTTGTCCCCAAGTTAAGCTTGGTTTACCGCACATATCGACAGTTATCAGCACACGAATAAGGGTACCTAGCATTATGATATACTATTAAAACACGAGCATCAGCTTTCGTAATAAATAATTACCACATATTTATAAATATAACAGTCGAATATATTCAAACTTAATACACATGTTTTCAGTTTCGTAAGCGTGACTTGTCATTAAGTGGATATGTATGAATACAGTGAATGAATAAAGTTTGTCGAATCTGAATGTAGAATATGTTACGGGTAAGTACAATTCGTAATAGTACAGTAAACATGGTCTTACTCGGACATGGCCAACTCAGCACTTTTGACGAACTCTGACTTCCTAATGTAATTTCCTATTTTCAAATCAAATTTCTCAAACCAATTTTGCCGGTCGCAGTTTTTCCGAGTAAGGCGCAGTTTACTGTAGTTAGTTTGTTTGTCGTCGAAGTCGATTGAGTTATCATACAAGGGCAGAATCCGCAGGATCCTACAGCCATACCAACCTCCATGTTTGTTTATCCTCGTGCGTAGTGGCAGTTGACTTCAACACTTCGGCACTGAAACAATATTCACATCGCTAGATCATGCATGCTATTGCTGTCCCTTCAGTACAGTGCGCACAGAGTGGAATGAGTCGTACGGGTGGATGAAATGGAAACACGATAAACGCAACCTCTTGAGATGAAATTAGAAAGTGGATGAGCTGGCCTTTTTACGACTCTCTGAAGAAAAATTCAGCAGACTCGAGGACAAATCCAAGGTGAAGACATGAATCGCTGGTGGTAAAAAGGAGACGGTCGTAGTTTAGTCGGTTGAGGTATTCTTCAGAAATCAGACGGATTGGCGCAAGAACAGAATGTGATGAGGAGCTTGGAATGTGAATTCATAAACGAAGTAAAACTGGATATGTAAATAAAAGGTAAACAATAACGGATGTACAAAAATAGAATAAATATCAAGAAAGCTCTATACTGGTATGTACATATTCCTTATACTGGAATCTCGGATAAAACATTCTATAAATGCCCATAACAATTATCCGTTGATTCAAAGTTATTCTTCCGAATTCCAGATGTGGTCAGAAAATGGATGAGAATGAAGTCCTGCACGATGATTCAGTCCTACCAATAGCAGCACACCAAGGTGTATTAACATAAGTAGACAGGACATAGATTTGCAGTAGGAGTGTCATGTCAGGGATAGAGAGAGGGAAAAATAATGTTCAGATATGTCTTTGTGTATGCGTGCAGTATGTGCTACAATAGTGTGTTAAATGATGTTTAAATTTGGATTAACCTAAATAAATTGATATTTTGAGTTAAGTTTTCGGCATACTTTCAGTAGATATTCACACGAGACTGTCTTTGGAACATTGTATTCATTTATATATTTACAACCAGTCTACAATTTATACATATACATGTATATAATATAAATGTACATGTAAATAAGTAAGTTTGGGCCAGGTCAACTGAATGTAATCACTTTCAGCCAAGAACACGGCAACAGCTGCTATCGAAACAATTTTGAGCAACGCATGATTTACCGGGTAAAATCATCGACGCGTTATAAACATTTCGGAATGATCGTCATTTCGACATAATCTCAAGATTCTACCATCCTCGTTCCGGGCTCGCATTGAGAATCGCAATATTGGAAAATATATCATAATCAATGATAGATTTATAGAATATTTGCAATGACTAATGTTAAGTACATCGTATGTTACATGTATATAATATACGTACATCGTTTTATGTTTTGTTCTAAAGCGTTTCGAATATTTCATCTCAGCGATGATCGTGAAAACGGACTAGAAAGTATGCTGAAAATGCATACTACAACACTTTCCACATTGTTGATCATTATTCATTTTTTTTTTTAAACAATTGCCCAAGTATCAAGCTGCCAGTAGATGTCACCTTCACCACCGATTAAATGGAACATCGCTTACGCTTTTTGAGTAGTCGCACAATATTCCTCAATGTCCGAATCGCTCAGATGATCGAGCTCGTGGTCGCTTTCTTCCGTGCTGACTCGGTCAAATCCTTTATGTCGATCGAAGAAGTTTCCGAGATTAATTTTTTTCTTGTTATTTTTGGTATAAGTCTTGTTCATTCGGAATCGACCTGTCATAAGAAAAACCGTTGAGCAATTTATGTTTGATTGGTCAAAGGCGGATCTAGGATTCTTTGAAGGGAGTGGACCTGAAAATTGGAATGGGCACTTAATTTGAAAAGGGCAGATTTGACAATACCTCTCCAACAGAAAGTTAAGGACGAAAAGGGGCTTTTATGGCCTTAATCAGAACCCATTTGGATTTAAATTAGTTGTTTTTCAAAATTTTCTTTGCAAAAAATTTTTTTCACATTCAAATTTTGTGAAGGGGTGGGCCAGTCCATCCAATCCATCCCCCTAAATCCACCCTTGTTGGTGCGATCATTGAACAGCTATCAAACTGTTTCTCACTTTCAATGTAAGTCGAAATACAACATAATTATCGTTAAGATTGCTTCAATACTCACCGCTTTTTCTTAGTCTTACAATAACTGTTATAATGACTATTAAAACGATTGGTACAACTAGCAATGCACCGATGATTAGCGACGAATTGAATTCATCGTCGATTAGTTTCTCCGCCTCAGAATTCTTCTTATCGAGCAGAGTTTCTTCGACTAATGGCGTCTTCTCAACTTCTGCGTCCTGCAGAGGAGCTGAAGAGCCTTTCTTTTGAACGTCTAATGCAACTTTTTCTGAAAGAAGATAATGTCAATCTTCTAAGTCCAACAATTGCTCGGTGATTTCCCTTAAAATTGCTGATATCCGAATCAAGAAACATTCAGACTAACAACAGACACCACATACCAGAATCACTCGGCTGAACTTCTACTTCTTTCAGCTGGAATTTCCAAACTTTATTTGGATCGATCTCCACAACGTAAACCGACCTTTTGTCGTGGCTAACACAAACATCGTGAGGATTGTGAAATCCACCGCTCTGCAATAAACATATTTCACATTTCATTAGAGAACGAGTCCTCTTTGACATACTGTATTGTATCTAAACTCCACTTTTGAAAATTCTCAGAAAAAACGTATATCGTTACCTTATTGCCCGAATTCCACGTTTGATTCAGACGACCCAAGTCGACATCTAAAGTATATCCAGCAACTATTTGCTTTTTACCATAAATAGATGGACCATTCACAGCGTATATTGCACCACCTTATTTCAAACAGATGTAAGCATAGATCAGTTACAATTGTTTATAACATGTAGAAGGGACTTTAAACAAATTTATTCCTATGCAAGTTTCAAAGTCTACAACGCAACGAACCATCCACTGCTATGAATTGATTTCTATAATCAGTCATTAACCAGCACGATAGATAACTTACCAAATCGTTTGCTGTAAGTGACAGCGAACAAGCGACCGCCCCATTCTTTATTCGAATAAGTTCGGATGAATCTTCCGTTGTAGTCGAAGCACTGAATGCGACCGTTTTCGCGATCGGCTACGCACACCTGCCCTCTGTCTTCAAGATTTACAATACTGTGAGGAATGAGGAATGAACCATCCGGAGGATGCTCTATAAATAAAAGATTTCAAGGTGAAAACACCAGATTACTGTAAAATATCAATGGAAAATGAACTAGAGAAGAGTTTTTATAATTGGAAGTTATAAGACTTAAGCATCATTTGTTAATTCTAGGTAAAGCAGTTAAAGATAATTATTTTTCAAAGATTTTTTCAAAAATTAGAATCTTTACGAAGCAGCCAGATTTACCTGTGAGTTGCTGAATAATTGAAGTAAAGTCGTTATACTTGACCCCATAGTCAATATCTAACACCAAAGAGGTGAAATATTTTTAAGACAACATGAAGTGATAAAGAACGAAATCATTCGTGCCAGCAAAATCAGTCTCAAATTCTGAATTTCAATGAATATTTTGATTACTAAACTGATATGAGTGTGATTTTGCAACGGGAAACATCATTAGGAAACGGCATAATTAGGAAACATGGAATCAAATGACAATTATGTTAAAACGATGATATCAAACATAAATCAGTAGGGTGGTCATAGATTCACAAGAAAAACATTCAAACCTAAGCTAGCTGAAGTTAAGTGCTTTGGCGGTTTAAATTTGGTTTGAATATCCCAGTGAATCTAATCATAAGTTAGATAATGAGAATTAAAGATTAAGACAAGCAAACAAAGTTGAAAATTGATACATTAGTGAAATTGAATAATGAATCCATGAACACGCTACACAGTATCTAGGATAAAAAACTATACAGTTCTTTTTTCAGAAACCAATTGCATGTTAGAAATTAAATGGATACCGATGAATTATTCATTCTTATCCGACAAAAAATTACATGCAAAAAACAATCAGTCAATTTGTATATTCGAGATGAGAAGATTTGATTCATGGTTGACACAAATAGCGTGGTACATGCAGTTGTAGAATGAATACACAGAGATACAAAGATAACAAAGAAAACAGAATAGTAAAACATATCTATACCCGCTGTGAATTGAAGTGAAGAATTTCCCCAAGACTTCATAAAACGCCCATTTTTATCAAACTTCATAATTCGAGAGTTGCAATACCTATATAATCACAGAAAAAAAAGTAACATTTCCATGTTAATCATTACCATATTGGTGCTTTCCATAAAACAGAATGTCATAGAATGGTGCAAACTAGAGTCTTATTACCAGTACTAATGCATCAATAAGCATGATTATTTCCAATAAACCATAGTCATGCTTGTTGATATAATTGTTCAACAGATTTTTCAAAAACATTCTTTCGACATGCAGTAAGGCAAACATATACGTACCCATCGGAGACAAAAAATGTACCATCTGACTGCACTGCCACATCAGTGGGCTTACAAAAATGATCAATACCTTCACCAGGTTTAAAAGCTTTGCCCAGTACTAGGGTTGGTTCTTCTTTTCCTTTTGGTATCTTAAAAACCTATAATTGAATAAGACTCGGGTGGTAGATCAAATCAAGCATAAAACATACGATTAAATTGGTCAATAATGTTTTTTCCAACTTAGAAAATCAATAGAATCGAGTCAGTTCCACAGTTGTAAGTCGGATTAAACTCTTGAATGAAAATCAGTTCATTTTCAATGCTTTACTCGGGAACTGTGAAACCAGGTCCTGATTTCAATTTACGAAAAGAGGTACCTACTTGATGAAGGGCAACGTCTGTCAACCAGAGATTATCTTCATTATCGATATGTAATCCATGAGGCATGTAGAATCTGTTTTAAAAAAATTGAACCTCCACGAATAGCACCAAGAAATTATGGATAGACTTCTTCAGAAGCATTCATCAACTTTCACATAGAAAATTACCTGTTCTTTCCGAATTCTTTTACAAAATTACCATTTTTATCCATAACAATAATGGTATTCATTTTCACAGGCTCTTTTTCCATGAATTCATTGTTCTGATTGAATGACCTGAAAATGACCACGAACATGTTACTGATAGTTTTGTAGAAACAACTCTCGCAATAAATACAATACTAGTAGAAAGAAATATTACATTGCATTCCAAACACGTGTTCCTCTGTGGAATATGTAGACATTTTCATGAGAGTCGCAAGCTACACCGGCTACTTGACCTAGTTTCTTGTCATCGGGTAATTTCGGCCAATCAGCAACAAACTCTAAGGCTATAAATAGAAGCAATCAAATTTTCAAAATCTTTCAAATTAAGCAGTCCATCAACCGAAAAATGGTTAATCCATAAATCTGTATTTCCAACTGACCATCCAATTTTATCATTCAACGTAGTTCTATTTGGCGTGTACGTGACCCCAGAGAAGCATCGAAGCATTTAAAATCAAAGCAATCAAATGAATAACAGGGACAATCTGTTGTGTGCAAAGATTCTCATTCTGCGAGGGATAAGCTAAAATTTTTTCAGGGTACAAATCAATCGTCAAAACTCAATCGTTATTTGTTGCTGGACGAATGAAGTCATGCACGCAGAATTCAGAATACAGTTGTGCACAACAATTCACAGCGATGGGGTACCGGCACACCAGCTATCGCGTCAGAGGGCGCCACTAAGATATCAGATGTATTCAAGTGTTAACTAAACAAGATATATCTTCAGGAAAGTTCCTTAGGAACTCCTGGTTTTAAGTTCAGATAGAAATGGTCTCAAATATTGTGTCAGTTGCGAAAATTTATCATACTTTACTTTTACTCAAACTAAATTAGTTCATTTTCAAACAACTCTAATCTAAATTTTTGTTTTGGCCGTCCAATCCAAAAATAAGCCCGATCAAGCATCCAGATGGAATCAGATTAAACTTCAGAGTTCACATGTGGCATGACTTTCATCTGTTACACGTAGAATTTTAGAAATCATTGGTTAATTGAGTAGAAGAAGGAATCCAGCCGACCCGGTGGAATTCCACTTGCTGCAGTTACATTTGCCGGTACCCGATTCATAGATGAACAACACGAAACGTGACAGAAAAATGCAGACAACAAATGTTAACAACAAACTCGACTCACGAGTTACTGGTGCAGACATTGCTGGTCCTCTAGGCAGTAATACATTATCCCGTTGTTGAATTGGCAGCCGTCCCTTTTTAGGCTGAATGCGTGAACTCTTGCGTAAGCTTTGTGAATTGCCACCACCACCACCACCACCACCACTACCACCACCAAACCTAACACCTTCTTTCGATACACGATTCGATGCCGATGAACGCGTCCACTGACCGTCGCTGTCGTCCGAATTCGCGTCGTTATAATTAGCATCGCCGCGACCGTTATAATTCAACATACTCGTATCGAACACGTTCTTCGTACTCGACGGGTAATACGACGGACGACGACTGCGACTTCGCTGATTCGATACGTAATAATAGTCGTCGTTATTGTTCGCGTAGTCGCGGTTACCGTACGGATAGTCGTTGACGGCGTCGTCGTACGTCGAATCGTAATTGGCGCGATTCGTCGAATCGGCGTAACGAGTATTACCTAATGAACTGGTGTCGCGCGCCGGTATGCCGTGTTTAGAATCGTACTCACCGCTTGTAAGCTTCATGTGTTTAACCGGTTGAGTCTCGGGAACGACTGGTTTTCGTTCGGCTTTTTCGACGTCTTCAAGCGTAGTATCGACATCGTCGGGAAAGTGCGCCGTGTATCCTCTGTAGTTGTTACTGTCGCACTGCCAGAACGTCGATGCCGAGTTCGTATTCTTCGTGTAATACATCATATAAAAGTTGCACATCTCGTCGTTATGCGTAGCTCTGTAATAGATGAAATAAACCCCTGTAATTCGTCCGACCAACCAACTATATCTGTACTTGATTTACGATTTTTATAATCAAACTTCCATGCGGTTTGCAGAAGTCTGCTGGGTTTGTAAGGGTTGCCATATAAGCATCAAAATAATTCAAATCAAATCATTCAAACAGGGAAAATCCCTATTTTAAGATCTCGAAAAATGGTCGAAATCCCAGACAAAATTGACTTGCCTATTAAAACAAACAAACATAATATGACAGATAAATATTATCTTCCGCCTTACGAATTTACACTATTTTCAATCTTACCCGATATGTGTCACTCTATTTCTCCCCATAGAATTATAATCACATCTCGCAGCCTGAATAAAAAAAAAACATCATACGGAATAGTAAGTTTCCGGTTAAATGAGCTAAATTTGTGGTGTGAGTGTGTGTTGAATAATTACTCACCAATATATCACCTTGTTTGACCGTAATGTCTTTTTTTACGGGATAAAACGCCTGGAATACAAAGTATAATAACGTATATATGACGATATGATGAATGATGTGACGAACATCTACGGTTAATTTGATAAACACAGTACAGATACGAATGGAAATCATTTATTGAGATTACCTGAGCCCTCTGGGGATCGCCTTTCCCTATTTCTGTCCAATTTTTAGTCGACACACTATACGCATAACCAGTTATTACCTTTCCTGTAAAACGCATAAATTCTCGATGACATAATGTTTTTTTTTTTATTTATCAAATTTCCCACCGGTCATCGTAATCATCGGAAAGGCCACGTTTCTACAATTCGAAGCCGGTAATCATTTCGAAAGATACCTAATGAATGAGCATGAGTTCTGTATCCGAATGGATGGATTTCTTTGTTGTCGTGATATTGACAGCTTACATCGACGGGATACACTGTAAAAACGAACAAAATATATACCGGTAATACAGACATGTTTCTCATTTCATCATTTTCTTAATTGAATATTCGCTTTGATACTAACTTTCTGTATTTGCAGGAATATAAGCAGTTGTTGCAAGCAATAGCGCGATACCAGCTATATTTGGTTGGCGTTCCTTCGTCATGATAACATCGATACCAGTCCTATCCGGCCCTTCGCCTTCTGTTCATAGAAAACCTCAAGTATTCATTTCAAACGATCGCAGAATTCATAACCTGTAATATATATATATATGACCTACGTACCGGTGAAAGCTCTTGCATAATGTACTTGCAATACGAGATATCGAATTCCATTTTTCCCTCCTCCGACTCTAAACCCAACACCTGCAAACGAGAGCGAATGAAGTAAGTGTAGGTATCATTTGAAAATATATGATAGTATTTTAACTGGATAATACATTGGACTCATAATAATTGACATATTCATCTTCCACCTGGGAGATATGAACATTGCATTAAGGAATATATTTATATACTCGGAGGCTAGTGCTACAAATGAATTCTATTGAGCAAATATAAAGCAGTGTAAGATTGTGTCGATGTGTCTCGCGAGGATAATAAGATTCGTCTGCCAAAACGGTAATTGTTTTCCGCGCAGATTTTATCATGCGCTTGTCGCAGCTCGAGAATGAAGTCAACACAAATCCCTTCGTAATGACGTTTCGCAAAGTTGAATGACAAACGCTCGATCGAGCCTACGATACTTATCCGTACGCCTCGAAAATCAAGATAGTCGTCACTTCTAAAACGGCTCGACATTGTAAATATAAATGAATTTTGATAGCTTGAACGATACATAGTCGATCGACAGCTATCTAATAACCTCAAATCATAATATAGTGAATGAATTAGTTGGCTCAGTAATACAGCTGTTGAGCACGGATTGAATCACTAGGATGTAAAGAGCGCCTCACAAACTGTTCGACAAAAATCTATAGTGAATAACACCCTTTAAAATGCGCATTCACCAGATCGATAACCATAGAACTGATCAAAAGGGAGATAAACATTGATTAGCCTAACAGATGTTGCTGACGCTGGTGCAAATAAAATTTCTATATCATTGGATATCCGAACGAGAGACCCGAAAATAGAATAAAAACGGTCGAAAAGTTTTGTAACAAGTGAACTTAATATTGAAATTGATTACGAACACCGGATCGAATGCAGACGTACCTTTCTTCAAATTTAAAGGCGGAGCATCTCTTGCCCAGGCGTACAAGACTTCAGCTCTGTTATAGGGACATATATTTCCGCAACCGCTGAAAACGAGTTAATGATATTCGATTTACTAATAGAAAACATCTGTTCGACGACGACGTTTTCTAATTTATCATAACATACCTTGACGTATGCGGTTGTGAACTGCAGCCGAACAGTAAAACGTGATGCGCCGTGCTCATATTCGCCTTCGGTTCAAATCCAACTGATCGTTTGTTGATAGAACAAATTTACGATTTTTAATTGTGAAATAGAAATACGAATGTAATAGATTACGCAGATATTTGAGCTTACTGATATATCTTTCATCCGATTCACCGAGCATCAGAGACTTTGACGTACATTTGTAAGTTTCCTGCGAAAGAGAAAATCGCACCGGTTTTATAACAATATAGGGTTAAATAATATAATCCACGACTGATAGATATACTCATCAAAACAATTCAAGAGAATAAGTCGAGCAGGAACCTACAGGACTACAGACTTGAAATTTGAGGAGTATTTGAAGGGCTCTGAAGGCATGATCATTGAAATTCGAGGGGCGTTTATAAGATCAACTATAAGCTTCCAAGATAATTATGAATGAAAGCCTAGCCCGATGCATTTTAGCCCACGGTAACTAACTATATTTTTCTAAATAACTATCGAATAAAACACTCATCTACCGTGTAAACAGTAAATGAATGTAGACATCCAACTATTGAATTCAATATGATAGGATTCTATCGTGGGATTTCTTCATTTCTTCATTGCGGCCTCCAATTTTTTAGTCGGTCACTTGCGAGACCGGGTTGCGGTTGGATTGGTATATTGATTCAGTATCTAATCTCATTTATTGCCAGCTTTCACAGCCAACGACTTCTTTAATCCGCGAATATTGATTAGACGTCTAACCCTAAAGAAATGGCGTGCGCACAGTGTCTACATCCATCTCCCCTCACAGCGTATAGCGCGTATATGTATAGAAGGGATGGTTGTCACGACACGAGGATTTCTAGTGTTATCCCATTATTCCTTATTACTTCTTATCATGACAACTCGTATATCAAAAGCTGGATTACTACGATATGATTCTTTGTTCAAGGCGGCCTTTGATGTCGCAAAAGCGATAACTGAACTTCGAAATACATTTCTTTTATGTCGCCATCAATCGTGCGCTAGTCAGAAAATTGAATTACTGTAACCATCGAATATGAGATATGGAACCCTTGAGTAGTAAAACCCTTAAATACACTTAAAACCGTACTAAGAGCGAAAAAGCCATAAAAGGCGACTGGCAAATAATGAATAACATATACTCGGTAAAATAGGCACATAATCACCAGTTAATCCCATTGTAATACATCATATGGAAAAGTTATTATACACAATTTAAGCAGATTAACCAGTTAAAATGCAATCGAGCACATTAAGTATTAGCATAGTATTACTGTTAGTTACCAATCGACACGATTAAAAATTCAACGCCAAAGCCATGTGAACGCAATAAGCTTCATAACACAGTCATCGCTATTCTTCGTAAGCTTGGTATGTCCTTATTTGGATTAGAAACCGGCCTACCTCAGTCGGCACAATACCAGGCATTCTTATGGAGAGCCTCTGTTTCAGGGTCGATGTATCCGTCAGCGAGTTCGGTTTCGCGGGGACAGCATCGCTTCTCGAAGCGGAGGACAGCACAATCAGAATAACGCAAACACAGCTGCCGAACATCATCATCACTGATTTCTTTTCACGACTGAAAAAAAAAACCAAAATGTTTTCGGTAATAGAGGGAAAACCCGAATGAATAAACGACCACGTCATTTAGTGTTAGGTAAATAAATATCTATGAGAAGCTACCGGGGCCTACAGCACTAGGTAGGAAACAGGATATCAAACTAAAAACCTTTACTCAAGCACTCTGTTTATCCACTTAACATTTTTCATATTATACAACGACAATATCGAGATACGATAAAACACACCAATATATTTGTGGTTCTAAAATACCTGTTCTTCAGTAAAGCATTACAAGAACAGAAATTACTGTACAGTCAAACCCCTCATAATTCTGAGATCGGTTTAATCTGAATTCAATCTTATCTGGATAACATTAACGGCCCATTTATAGACTACATTAATGCATGTAGAATATGAAATTCAATCAGGATTTTTAATAAACCAGATGAATTTCATCAGCCCCAATTTATCGGAATTAAACATGTCTACTGTGTATCAGCTGATATGAGCTGAAAAGTATGAACAAAATATATTCATATTTCCACAAAATTTTAGTGAAGACACCATGATTTCCACGATGCTCAGTAATTTCTTGTAATATATCGATAGCTGATATGGAAAAAATGATCAGAAAATCACGCCCTAATGATTCAATCCGGAATTGAATTCACTAAATTATAAAAACAGAGCTACATCTCTGATGCAATGGGAAGAATGCAGCAGTTAGATCAGGGAAAAGGAGACTGAAATTATAAAATATGGTATGGAATAATGTAAAATCAAGCATACCTATGTTCTGCCATCACGTTGAGAATATGCTCAACAGCCAGCTGTTTTACTTAGAACCATTCCGTCCATTTATCATTGATCTCTCTCTCTCTCTCTCTCTCTACCTGCCTAGAAAGAAAAAAGGCTCAAATACAACAATGGTGAACGTAACATATGGCATACGAAAATTAACACTTTATTAACAGCATCAGTATAGTGAGGGAAAAATAGAGGATTATACATTCACAACAATGGACAAGGAAATGAATGAACCTTTTGTGATGCATGTGTCAATTACTATGTTATCAATTATCACCTAATGCCTATCAACAGACTAAATACAATGAAATTGTAGGCACTGTCAGAAATTGTGAATAATGGCAAGCGCATTACTGTGATTTACCAGAGTTTTTGAGATGTTAGGTCATGCGCTCATAGCAAACATGGAATTTCAACGAAAAAGAGTTGACCAGCTACTAAGTAATTTCTCAAGTCAATCGATCAGAAAATCAGGATCAAAAATTCTATTTCTATAGAAATAATGTTACGAATCCTGGGTGAAATGTATTACTATCTAATCAGGGATTCGCTTAGCATTAAATGAACGTACACCTTAATTAATTCAGTGACTCTGCGCTTAAAAACATCTCAAAGAAAAAATATCCGCTGAAGTCCACGCGCAGATGATTAAGGTTTTAGAGGCATTGAAAATGTTACACCTATCATATTGCCACCTATTCAGTTTTAATCGTCCTTTTAATTCACTGCCAATTATCGATTAGAGTAGCATGGACACATAGAACATGATAATTACCCCATCATATGTTTGACATTTCGTGAGCTCGAGAATTATGTCCATACGATAATGGAAATCTTTGACTCCCACATCGAAAACTGGCGCATATTCAATAGATCGAATAAAAACACTTACGTAGCACGAATAATACGAAACCGATCGAGATTTTAAGCGTGTCAAATTTGATAATAATTTCCTATGTAACGTCGACACGAGGCGACCATTCCTGGCTCGCTTCAAATCAATCAATACCATCCAACGATGATGTCATACGCACAGCTAAGCTATAACAACTACGCGCGATGCAAATATAACGCCAAACTCTATGTGACAGTGTAGTAGGTTAGCTGGTACTGTTGCCTGCTGCTGATGATGGAGATAACCCATCACATTACTAGGCAACAGTAGGGAAGGCAGGTTGGCCACTGCGGATATTATTGCATAGTAAAGGCCTAAAGAGAGGCATAATAGATATAACCAATTAGACAACCAATTAAAGGACCATCATATTTAATACCTGTATCATAGTCTACGGAGTGAAATTATTATTATTAGCCATGGTATCTGTACTAAAATTCACGAGCTATCACAATTTTTTTCTTAATATTCTAAAAGTGTTTTTGCTATCTTTTTAGTATTTTTCCTGGGGCAAGATCAATGAACATTTAAATTTGTTCGTCCCATTTCAAGTCTTGTCTGTTCTAGAAATTGTAAATTTGCACTCATCTTGCTAGAATTAAAACCAAAAAAATACTAAAACCCCACACATAGAACCCCATATCAGAAAAAGGGTTTTTTATTCCACGGAAAATAAAAACGTGTGTCTTTATATAAAATCTTATCATTTTTACATTAGGCCTTATCAAATTTCATGCATTCATGTTGTGCAATCATGTTTTGATTCAGCAGTTTTAATAAGACGGGAATTAAAACCGTTTCGGAGGTAGTTTCATTAAGAAGGTGAGCTGAATATCATCACGACACAATTACTACAGAGAATATTTGGTTAAGAAGCCGAAAGTTGTCTCCATGTACGATTTGACGTTTTGGTCAGCATTGTGGCTTTACAATCATTGTCATTTATCAAATGTGACAAGTTCCTATGGTTTGCTTCGTTTTTAAATCAGTTTATAAAGAATATTGAAGCCAGACCAAATTCCACAGAGTCAGAGTGAACAGAAAACTAGTGTCTAGTACGACTACGTGACGCATCTCCTCGACTCGGCTCGACTCGACTCGACTTCTTCCCAGGTCGGCGTTTCGTAAGTCTCCTTTTGCTCTGCTCCGCTCAATACTATTGTTGGATGGAGCCTCTTTTGTTTGGTTTGTTTTAAGGAGAAATGGAGAGAGGAGGAATACATGCGCCGTCAAACTAATTAATCTCTGTAACCTAAATAAACTTACTTATTTACATATAAATCCGATCCAATTTTCAGTACATTGGCATTTGACGTCGTTTAGACAATGTGGCGCCATCTATAGGAAAAAGTAAACTATAGGAGTGCTCCGATGTTTTTATCGTTCTCAAATACTACTAAACCATCCACTATTCATCGCTTCCGAAATAATTTAGTTATAGTGAAGCTGAACAATTTTGTTAAATTATTTTACAAGTAATACACTGGGCAATTTGTATCCAGCATTTCGATTTTGAATTCACATTTTTTCAAGCAGCACAAGTAAGAAGAATTTTCAGAGAAAAAAATTTTAATTAATGCTTCTTTAAATGCTTATAACCTGCTGCTGAAATACTATCCTGAATCCAACACCACAGCCATCAGACAGAGACAGATAATAATTTAATTTTTAGATACATTACGCCCTGCCTACTGCCCACCTCTGCTCTGTCTGGTTTTCTTATAGTTTTCATTTTAAAACTTACATATCTCTATTTTTTGAATTTTCATTGACAGATGTTTGGTAACGACTGCTAACAGGAGAGCTGGAGAGGTGGTCAATTGAAAATAATCATGCCTAAGAAATTCCCCACTGAAAATTCGAAAGCAGCAGCTGCACGTGAGAGGAAACAAGCCAAGAAATCCGAGGAGGCCGATCGACAAAAAAAAGCCGAAGATGACGCGTACTGGGCAGATAACGACAAACACGTAACGCGAAAACAAAACCGAAAAGAT
This sequence comes from Tubulanus polymorphus, assembly GCF_964204645.1. Lineage (NCBI taxonomy): Eukaryota > Metazoa > Nemertea > Palaeonemertea > Tubulaniformes > Tubulanidae > Tubulanus > Tubulanus polymorphus. Next base: position 21,918,564 of record NC_134029.1, read on the forward strand.
GAAAAAGATAAAAAGAAGCAGGAACAACTACAGAAAAAACAAGAATTGAAAAAGTTACACGACGAAGAAATGGAATCCGTTAAGGGCAAAAGTGCACCAGCAGCGACAACGAAAGTGACTAGAGCTCAGGTGGAAGAGTTCCGACGAAAAGAGGCCGAGGCCGCTATGAAGAAGAAACAACAAGCGGAACGGATTGTAAGCGTTGATGATATGCCTCTCGAAGAGAACGTGAATAGATTAACGATTGACGGTAGTGAAGCTCGTAATGTCGATGAAGCTATCACCGTTCTGGGAGATAAGGACCAATCGGGAATTGACCGTCATCCGGAGAAGAGAATGAAAGCCGCCTACACCGCGTTCGAAGAAGAAAATCTGCCGATATTGAAGCAACAGAATCCAAACATGCGATTGTCGCAGTTGAAGCAAATGCTTAAAAAAGATTGGATGAAATCGCCACAAAATCCGATGAATCAGCGTTTGCAGGCTCAGCATTGAAGCTGTATTTGTTTTCCTATTTTTATGTGTAAGAACTGTTTTCTTGTGATCTTTAGATTGTGAAACCTTTTTAAATTGACGGTTGTTATATACTAAAACCCTTAAGCTACATTCCAAAACGATATTTAGAACGGTCTCAATTTGGCCGATTCCAATTTGGAATGGAGCAAGCTTTCACACTTAGCGAAAAGTCTGGTTCACTTTTAATTAGTCTATTCCATTTTAGAAATTGTCAATGCGTTTGAGACCATTCAAATTTGGACCTAAAAGACCGATTTGTTATCTCAAATGTTAGATATATTTTTTTGATACGCGTTTGTTTCTTCTTTTTACATATGTTCAGTAGACTCCTCTCAAGTCAGAACTAATCAACTCGGATATTTGTTGAAAACTTTTTTGTTATGACAGTTTTTATGAAATACATAACATCCAACTAACTCTTGATGTCGGACACATTTTCGGGATCCCAAAAGATCCCACTTCAGCGGAGTCTACTGTTTATTGTTTTATAAAAGTTTTTGTTATTGAGTTATGGAATCGAATTTTGATTTCTCTTTTCAGGATCGCGTTCGCTACTGGTTGCGTTCTTTGCTGGTATGGATGTCCAGAAATCTTCTTGACCCGAATCTGATTATGGAGACGCATTATTTATGAGTGTTCTTGATTTCTAAGCAGAAACTTATTTTGTGTATAATCAAATTTGGTCGAAAAATGATTTAGTTTATAGAAAAAAGTGCATTAATCTTTTTTCATAATGTAATTTCCCCTTGTGCTAAGTTCGATGTTTGTGAATGTAAAACGTGAATATAATAAAAAATACTTTAATAAATAAACCGCATCTTTCAATTTGCGCGCGTCTGATGAACGAGAATAATTGGGATTCGAACCGACTACCCGAAAATGCTGGCTCGAGGATTTCGAGGCGGGTTATTCGGTGTTGTCGACAAACGCGTGTCGTGAATATCGCTGAGAAGACAGTTTACACATTTATGGGTTTAGCAACAAAATTTACTACAAGCGCAAGCAATAAATCAAACAATTATCGAGATTATTGTGATAGTGATCCTTAAGTCAAATAGTAATAAAGCAATCAATAGACAATTAATTTGAATACCTAAAATAACTGTTTTGACGATCATGCATTTTGTTTTTCAATGTGACGATTAAAGCCCAACGCACACGGCAAAAAATTTGTTTCTTCATAGTGTAGCGTCCTCTTAACGTTTTCACTGGAATGACGATCGCATCGAAACTTTGTGGGCTTCAATAAACCTTCAATTTCTTGAACTTTTAGTCTCCATATAGCAGCGCCTAAACAGTGTTCCCAGTCTTTGTTGGATAAGTCTCCAGTGATAATGATTGTCGGCGTGCTTTAAAAAAACTTTATTTTCATCAAAGAAATTCTAGCATGTAAGTTTAGTGATAATGTCAATAATAGTGAAATCATTCTACGAACCGCTACACAAAAATGTGTGAGCGATGATATTTCACGCTACGAAGACACATTTGAAAAATTAGAGTACAGTTCCGTCATTTCGTTTTGCAAAATGTGTCAGAAAAATAGATAAACATGGATTCTAATATGTTTTAGATCCCCTGATTTGAAATAAAAGCGTGTAAAGGCATAAACACACAATTAATTTCTACGATCCATGAACATAACCGCCAGAAAATATGAGTTCGTTCACAGATGGTTGATTGCAACTATTGAATTTGACAATGAAATTATTTCTTCAGTACTTATAGTTCTTATACTATATACAAGGGTTAATTACAATGCCCACTAGAATGTGAAACATATATATTTATACATAATGAATTGACTTATAGCAGTACGTACTAACCAGACGAAACTTGACCAGTTGAAGGTATGTATGAAGCATCTACTCAGCCAAAAATTCAGAATAAAATCAATTTGAAAAGATTTTTTTGTAAAAATGATTAATTCAATAAGCTGAGATAACTGAGATACACTTTTAAACGTGCAGATATTTCCATGTTATTCCACTTTTAATATCATTATATTTTGTAATCGAAAAGGTCACAATATCGACTGGCATGTTATGTTTTGACGGGTAAATTTCATGCTTAAGTTTTGACGGATAAAATATGAATCTTTTACTGATAGAATATAAAAGTTTGGCAGGTAAATTTGATATTGTATTTTTACAGTATATCTATGCCGTAACGCTACTAATTGATAATTTTGTCAGGTACATGATTTCTTGCACTTTTCATTCGTTTTATTTGCGAAAATGTCATTTCTATGGCCAGGCCTGCGCATACAACATCATTAAATAAAGTTGTGTCCGACATTTAAACACGACTTAAGTATAGTCTCAAGAAGCTTCGAGGATGTTAGTGGTTTATTCATTGAAAACGTTACTTTTTAGAATGAGTAAAACGGTACAGATGAGGAATGATAGATTGGATCGCGTCGTTACCTGGACGACAGACGATGTGTCGGACTGGCTCACAGAAAATGATCTCTCACAATACATCGAACTCTTGTGCGCCAAACACAAACTCGACGGAAAATCTTTGCTGACACTGACCGAATCAGACCTGCGTCAGCCACCACTAAATCTTGAAATTGTCGGCGATATAAAAAGACTTATGATCGGTATTTGGAAGTTGCAGAAGCTGAACAGCGAATCGTGTTACCTGTTAATGCCCGATGACAGCTCGTCTGCCAGTGACCGGTCAATGAACGAAGATGAAATCACAAATGATCGACCGGGCATAAAATCGAAAAACCTTGATCCCGAATTATGGAAAACCGCATTGAGTTTTTTATACGCATTTTCGGTGTCTCTTTTGAATGCGTTAATTGTTGTGATAGTTCACAACCGCATACCGGATAGGAACAAGTATCCTCCATTACCTGACATTCTACTAGATAACATACCATACGTTCCCTGGGCATTTAAGACTGCTGAGATTTTCGCGTTCACCCTATCATTAATGTGGTTCTCTATACTGTTTTTCCATAAACACAGGTTTGTAGATATTACCCAATAAATAGATTTATAGGCATATATGTATTAGTCGTGACCATCAATCGCCTTCTGACGAATTAGTAAAGCATTTATCTATTAAGCTGGGCGTAGGTCGGCCTTTCGACTGTCTGCGATTTGATGCGTTCGCGACTCGATTCTCCGACCGCTAACAGCAAAGGCCCGTCGACCTACGCCACCCTTGCGACAGACACAGCGATGCCAGTCCTAACAGATTTTTTTTTCGCGTAGATTCAGTCTAGTTGTAGTCAACGGTCTCCCTGGTAAATGACTTCTTTATTTTTCAGGTTTATTCTAATTCGTCGCATGTTTACATTGAGCGGTACAATGTATCTACTGCGATGCGTAACGATGTTGATAACTTCACTATCCGTACCAGCAGAGCATATACAGTGCGAAATTCGAGTAGGTTATCCTTAATTTATAATTAATTATATTTTGAGAACTCACTCTTAGGAAAAACAAGCCTAAAATTTGTGAGAAGAAAAGAGTCACGATCTTAATAGTCTACGTATATACTGGAAACAAGCGCATCATGTTCTTTTCACTTTATACATTTCAGTCGTATAATTCGTTCATGGATCAACTGAAGAAAGCATTTTTTATACTGAAAGGATTCGGTATGAGTATACACGGAGTTAAAAATTGTGGAGATTATATGTTTAGTGGACATACCGTTATATTGACACTTCTGAACTTCTTCATCGCAGAATGTAAGCACAATTGCAAACGCATTTGGTTCACATTATAATCATAAAATTTTCATTTATTTGGAATTAATTTCATTCAATTTCATGAGCGATATACTGAAGGAAATAACAATCGAAACCTCAAAATTTCAATGTGGTTTCGAATGGAAAGGCCTGTGTGACGGTGGTGCAAACGGGTTGCCTAATTTCAGTGAAATCATTTTCAATTTGAAACAGAAATGTGTACATAGATATACAAGGTTGTTATGGCTTGGACAGAAATGACCAGTTGAGATCCACAGCGAAATATACCAAAGACTGAGCAGCAGAGCACAGACATTCGTATGCTTTATTCAGCAGATTGAGAATTGAATTTGTGTTACAGTATTTCATATATAATATACATGACGTTACAGTAGATTAAACATTTTGGTTGATGGAACACACCAGTATACCAATTGATAGTTAGAGGGGTGTGACAAGGTATTGATAAATTTTTACTTATTAATTTGTTATATATTCATGAAATTAATTTTCAGACTGTCCGTCAGGTTCGATTCTAATACCTATGCTGTCATGGTCACTGAATCTCCTTGGAATGTTCTTCGTACTTGCCGCGCATGAACATTATTCGATCGACTTGTTTATAGCATTCTACATCGCCTCCCGTCTGTTTCTGTACTATCACACGTTTGCCAATAACCGATCGCTGATGCTACACGATCGCTCGCGCGCTAAATTCTGGTTCCCGTTGTTTTCGTATTTCGAATCAAAATGCGACGGTATCGTGCCGAATGAGTACGAGTGGCCATTGCCGTGGCCGAAATCTTTTAAACGACTTTTCTCCAACAAATACGTCCGGAACAAAGATCATAGGTCTCTTTTGCTTGTTCGCATGGATTGAAAGTTGTAAAGGAGGTGCGAGGTCTGGGCCATAGATCTCTGTGTTACCGGCTAAACGACGTCGTGTGACACAAGGCTAAACCAGCGGAAGCTATTGGACAGGCAAGGACGTTTATTCATCTTGAAATATCAGAGCCCTATGTTAAGGGTGGCCCTAGATAGGCTCATAGATCATAGGAACTCCCTACGTGATGTACGTTACACATATATATGATTTGTTTTTAGAATATTTCATCTACAAATCATACCGTAGATATCTATTACAGACGTTGTTTGTGCCATAGTTGTTTTTTTATCGCATACTGTGATTTTTACGTGGTTTTAAAACCAGTTTTTACTCTAAATTCAAATTGATTAATCCTTACCGGCATGCCTGACCTTACCAATATCACAGTTACGGATGTCTTATTTACGTAATGATGCTCATTGTTTTTGTAAGTGTATTTTTATATGGACAGGAATGCCAGAGACTAGGTATATAAACGTGTTGAGTTTTAATGTTTGTAAAAGAAAAAAATGATGATTTTTACGTGTTAACCATCCGTCCAAAAATAAATGTGTCAGTTTTGTCATTTTAAAGTTTTCTATCTTCGGTTCCTCCCAAGATTCGACAGTTTAAAACGAAGTCTTACTGGCAGAAAAACCAGTTTCTTTTACCTAGAAAATCTCATATTTCAAAATTAATGATAACTTCATTGATGTTACGTAAATGGATTTGAATCAAATTTCGTATTCATGTTAAATCAAAGAATACCAACAGAATATTTGTGTGCTTAATTTTAATACAAGAACACGCTGCAGGCCTCAACAAACTGGGGTATTCTGTAGCGAGATAAATACAGGTTTCCTGGAAATTTTGACTGGCAAAATGTGAAAAATTCCACCCGACATAGGTCTATGTCAAAAGTCTATACAGTACTTCTTAAAGCAGTAAACTAATTATCAAAATTTTCTGGGGGACCCCCAGATCCCCCTGCAAGGCCATCGCGCCTCGGCGCTCTCCTAGACTCCCTCCACGTGTAATAAAGTGTCATTTTCATACGAGAAGAAACGCCCTTTCTCCCAGCCTGGATCCGCCCCTGCAGGGGAAACCCGTTATGACGATTTTGGCTTAAAACACGGGTCATCAATCTGCTGAAATGTAATGAGGTTTTGCGACACATCAAGTATAGATACGTATACATATATACGTCAATTCAAATTCAAATACGTCATATGAGGTTTCACAAACTATATTCAGGATTAAACTTCGGGTTAAAACCATTCCGTTGAAGCCATATGGTGAATTTTGAATAAGTAGCTGATTCAACGGAATGGTTTTATATATATATATATATATATATATATATATATATATATATATATATATATATATATATATATATATATATATATATATATATATATATATATATATATATATATATATATATATATATATATATATATTCAGTGATGTATTCATGTATTCGTGGGGCGCAGAGCGGGTGGGGTCGTCTGGCCGTCATTAAATCGGGTTTCAAATCGTGGTGTTTTCGTACGAGAGGCTACGATAAACGTCGACGTTTTCCTCGTCAATTGATCAACAAACTGGCTCGAAAATCGATCGTGAATAAATTCCAAAATATCGATAACTAAGATTTTTTAGTGGATAGCGCGACTGATCCGCACGCGCGGTAGCCAGTCAACAATAGTGTGTTGAAGATACAGACGTTTACTGCGGAGATTGAATTCAAGGCGACCAGGGCATTGATCTCGGAGATTCACGTGTTTTTTTACCATTCCGGAGATTCTGGGTCGAGTACTGCGTACAGATAATGGTGCCAATTAGATTGTTACATAAATAGATACTAAATTTGATTCGATTAATGGCACAAAGCCGGGCGTTAATCCGTATTTTTCGCTTCCGGTCGTGACCGTGCAATCGCGTTATCCGGCGGGCCATTTCAAGAACCTGCTATACCGATTTTTCGGAATTTTTATTTTCATAACATACGATTTTCGAGCTGACTCTCACTGTCTGAGTCATGATAAAAACGCCAACGTTTATCGATGCCAATATCTAATAACAATATGAAAAAGTACACATGTGCCAATTCGAAAATGCATTATTTTCTGGGCACAAAGGTTATCGTAGAGAGGAATTCAAATCGTAATTCTGACATCGTCTTCTTTTCCTCAAAAATCGTTGCAATTTTACATTAAAATCACATTCGATTGCTGTAGCGTAACGCTATAGCAATCGAGGATGTCAGTTATTTGATAAAACAGAACTAAACTATAGAAACTTGCTTATACCAAACACCGAGTAGAAATGTAGCATATCATCTATATATACTAGGTGGTTTAGTACGTCAACATTGTTCTAATTTGCCGACTGCGGTGTTCGGTGGTGGGTGGTGTGGTCTCGGTCACCACGCTATCATACCAGAATGATTACATGTCTTCTAATATGATCAATACATCGACCACGGAAGCTCCCTTTATAATAAGAATCTCATTAAATGCTATTTTCACATTTCTGTTCAGCAAGAAATGGAATTGATCGCATTACACGCGCATAGTCACAGCCGTTACATACCGCTGTCACCACCAGCCCCCTTCCGCGTACTCCGCACAATCAAGTCGCACTACCTTTACGTTCGTTCACATCTAATCGAGTGGTCCGCGGCAGATAATTATTGCATACGCAGATAGGCCGGGCATTCAAACTTGCAATTGACCTCGATAGATACGGAGTTTTTTACCATTCAAGTACGTACGTACGTTATATTTAATATCACGTGACACCCTTTTCCTCAGCATTCGGGCAATCAATAGTGGGGCGTTGTCAGTGGAGTGGTACCAGTATATTATCATTCCATACTTTGGATTACCGATTTAACTCTGGTAAGTCAAACTGTCATTATCCATAGTTATGTTATATTACATGATATCTGTTATGCGATACTCCATGCGATATGGCTATGGAGTACGCCACTATTGACAATCTGATATACCAACTATACTCATGCGACCTGATGTACATTATGGCATGCTGTTTATTTCATACATTTAGCGTATTGAAAATACAGATTGTCCTCCATATTGTGTGTTTAATACATGGGAAAACCAGACATGCGATGCTTCTGATTGGATCGCTAAAAACCGAAATGTTGGCCAGACTCCATCACATCGTTTCGTCAGTACATTTCATATCGAACAGTCAGTATCATCAACACATACATTCCACCTCGTATCCATGAGCAACTATAACTACAGCGCTGGTTTCTTCGTTTCCAAACAGCTTTGAAACCGAATGGGCCCATCAATGGCCTCTTCGGTTATTGGCATTCATATTAAATCACTAATCTATTGTTCGTCCTCATGTGATGCCTCATCCCCTGTCTTCGTTTAGTGTGGAATCATTTATCGTTTGGATAATAAGGAGCCTGATGTTGAAATGAGAACAATATCTAGGTAAACCTGTCAGCTTCGTATATCTACAGAAGACAACTTAACTGAAATGCTTTCGGTATATATACATCGCGTGGAGTATATATGTAGTGTACCTTCGTTTATTGCATTGTATACCTGTTGTACGAGAAATTTTTACAAAAAACGCTGCGAATGTGTAGAATCTCTACTCAGGCGCTCATGATACAGTAAAGCCTAGAAATACCAGCTAAGTCGTTTGACGAGTGGTATTCGTAGTGACTGGCTGAACAAAAATTGATTCGAGTGCTCCTTTCCATATTATATGGTCACTGACGAAATTTTCGGCGAAGGCAGGTAAATTTTCTATATGAACGATATACGAAATTAATTAATTTACACTTGAAAATATCAACATTCGAAATTGGAAAAAAGAAGATATAACGCGAATGTAACAAGGGATAGATGAGATAAGAAATATATACTTCAATTAAAGTGATCAAAAATCAGATCAATGATAACTAGCGATATTTTACATCGGAAGTCAGTTGTAAGGATAGCGTAATGAGGAAAATCTTTCATAATACGTTCGCATAGATGATATTACCATTTTATGAAATAAGCAAAAAAATGTATATTGTAATGTAAATGTATACATTTTATTGCTTGAGTATGGGAGTCGTCGGTGGAGACTTAAAGATATACTGAATTTCGGTTTTGTCAGATCCATGACCTAAAAACTATTGTATTTGTAACGCGAATCGGGTTTAATTCAATACGACACACGATCAGAATACAAGAAAATTCATGAAAAAACACGAAATTGATTTACATGACAAGTATGCACTATATTCTGCGTATATTCACTAATGTGCTGCTAAACTTATCGGAAAGGTATTATGGAAGATCCAACCTGGATTAGACTGACGTGCGACGGATATCGACCAATTCATTGTTAATAATAGATTTGACTTCGGTGCGCAATAAAACATTTATATATGGTACATATGGTACATTAATGGCTCGCCGTTGATGTAAGGTGCGTAGACATATTGTATTTTTCTAATTGAAGGGTTCAGGGACCTTGGAGTCTCCACGCAGGGACAATTTCCATTGGCTGAAATGCTTGAAAATCTGACAATTTTAACACACTGTATCGTGTCAAATGAATAAACCTTGAAACTCATCTCAATAATAATGGCTTTTAGACTAACATTTTGCAATTGAGTGTGCGCGGTTACGCATATTTACTAATATATAGGCTAAATACACGTGCGTGGGCTGTTGAACGCCCCCTGGTGAACAAACGAATAACCGTGATAGTCACTATATCATAGAAAATGTTATGAACCAAAACTTTGCAATTGATTGTGGTAAGAAAATATCTGTAGATACCAACATAGAAAAACTTGACGCCAAAGGACACCATCTTGTGACCGATCGGTCCAATCATAGACTATGAAAAAGTTACAGCATGTGGTCCAATCTGCCTTGTGATGATGGAGCTTTAGTGGATACAAAGATATATAAAACCTCAAAATAATTGATCGAAGCGTTTTCAAAATATGCCCTGAAAACATCTTCCAAAATTAACAACAAACAGTCAGCCATCTTGATTATGATTATGCCAATGGTTCGAGCGATTGAAAGAACGATAATTGAACGCTATAGCCCTGTGGGCTTGAAATTGGTGTTGCTTGAATGTCACATTTTAAAGCATGCATATCAATCACTCGGTTGGCACGGTAGATATAGTTCGATTTATCCAAAAACAACTAAATGGAATCCTGTCATTTTTAGTTAGTCTCAGGAATATATGATTCAAATGCGTTCACATTCTAGACATAAGACGGAGAAAATTTATCATGTCATAAGTTCTGTTTGCATGAAGAATAATTGGTATATTACGTCATACATGCATTGTAGAATTCAAAAGCTAATCATTGGTTCGTTATGTACTTATTTTTTTTAGATCGAAATAAATAATACAGATGAGTAATGATAGATTGGACCGCGTCGTTACCTGGACGACAGACGATGTGTCGGACTGGCTCGCAGAAAATGATCTCTCACAATACATCGAACTCTTGTGCGCCAAACACAAACTCGACGGAAAATCTTTGCTGACACTGACCGAATCAGATCTGCGTCAGCCGCCGCTAAATCTTGAAATCGTCGGTGATATAAAAAGACTTATGATCGGTATTTGGAAGTTGCAGAAGCTGAACAGCGAATCGTGTTACCTGTTAATGCCCGATGACAGCTCGTCTGCCAGTGACCGGTCGAGCAATGGATTTACTGCAAACGAATTTCATGATTTTGACCAAACGGATTCGTCCATTAGAATTATTAATCCTGAAATATGGAAAACCTTATTAAGTTTTTTGTACGCATTCACCATTTCGATGGTGATGAGCTTTATCGTATTTATATCTAATGAACGCATGCCGGATGGTCCTGTGCTTCCGGATATCGTGCTGGACAATCTACCGCGTATGCCATGGGCATTCAAAGCGACTGAAATACTAACCATGATTCTAGCATTCATGTTGCTATCTATATTATTTTTTCATAAACACAGGTTTGTAAACATATTTGAAATTCAAATCGACAATTTCCCCGGTCCCTAGCATGTATTGCATATAGTCGTGATTTGAACTTGACCCAAAATATCTGATGATTTTAATCAAATTTAAAACTTTGTATCTATGAACTGAAGGTACAGGTCGAGGTTACGCTATATATACTTTCTATACATGCAAAAAATGTGTTTGAAATAAATTGAGTTTCTGAATGATTCAGTTGTTAGCTGAGGTCACCTTATGGAGCTCAGTACTATGAATCTTTGACTTGAACTATAACCGGTTTATGAAAGTTTTTTGTGTGTATATTTCAGATTAATTATGCTACGACGTATGTTTTTATTGGGTGGTACAATATATTTACTGCGTGCTGTGACCGTTTTGATCACATCGTTACCCTCTACCGGAAGACACGTGACAGTGCGGTGTGAAGGACACGTACGTTAATTTCGAAATTCGTGAAGCAAAAACACATTCTTAAATTGTAGAACAGTTTGTCTAAAGTCGATATTCCCACTTTGTATAACGATAATTCCTGTCTTGTTCATTGCAGCACTACAGTACCACGGAAAAAATTAAAAAGACATTTATGATGTTGAAAGGATTCGGTATGAGTATCAACGAAGTAGAAAATTGTGGAGATTATATGTTTAGTGGACATACTGTTATATTGACACTGCTGAACTTCTTCATCGCAGAATGTAAGCAACGACATCGTGAGCAATTAGATTATTCAGACTATTCGCGCAGACCGGACATCTTAATCACTTCTCTTCTTTTTCAGACTGTCCATCGGGTTGGCCTTGGCTGTTAGTTCCCACCGTGTCCTGGGTTCTGAATTTGCTCGGGATGTTCTTCATACTGGCCGCCCACGACCATTACTCTATTGACATATTCATAGCATTCTACATCACTACCCGTCTGTTTTTGTACTATCACACGTTTGCCAATAACTTCTCACTGATGCAACGCGATCGCCGACGTACGAGATTTTGGTTCCCGTTGTTTTCGTATTTCGAATCAAAATGCGACGGTATCGTGCCGAATGAGTACGAGTGGCCATTGCCGTGGCCGAAATCTTTTAAACGATTTTTCTCCAACAAATACGTCCGAAACAAAGATCATAGATCTCTCTTACTTGTCTGTATGGATTGATAAAAAGCGATTTGTAATTAGAATTTATTTGCGGTAGGGCCGTCATTACTAGTATGTTGATTTATACAAAAATAATATCGCCACAGGTGATTGGGCTAAGGCCCTCGCTATGTCCACATTCCGCTTTAATTAAGCCGGCGAGTTATCGTCTAAACCGGGGTCCATGATGCGATGATTTTTGAGTATTGCCGGACAAATTTTAGGACACATTTGTCTCGTCTGTAAATACTTACAAAAAAGTGCTAGTCTCCTGGTATAAATGTACAACATAAAATGTTGATTTTTTTCACTCTATAAGTTATAGGTTTTTCATATTTTAATGATAATTGCTGTGTTTAGGAAACTTAGTTTATTTATCCGAAATGACAAAATATATATACGTAGCATAGTTATTTTCTCGAAACTAATTTTTTTTAGAACAAGATTAATTTGTTCTTACCATTGTTGTAGACATATAGATCGCTAAAATGGACTGTGTGCTAAACACAGCCCTACTTATGAAAATGCCCGTCCATTTCACCACTTCATTCGACAGAAAGTTATATTTTTCATACATATATATCCCTATTAGCTCCCACGCAAAAAGTCCACGCGTTACGTTAAACGTTACTTGTTATGTGAAGTAGTTGATTGTCCCGGTTGGATAAACTATGATACTTTACCCCGGGGAACGCTACATTTGACTGTTATTTTGCTGCTGGTTTTTACAGAACGGAAATTCTCGACGAATTGTAGAATTGTAGAATTTCCCTCCCGTCCTCGCCGTGTGAATAGATAGAAACATCGTTTTGCTTGAATATGATATCGACCACTTGCTATAGAGAAATGACCTGTTTATTTAAATCATGACTAAATTTCATCATTTATGAATTTCCACCATGCTTATTTCACTCCCATTTTCTACAACCACCTGTTACAATTCCATGTCTTAAATTCTAACCTATTTTCTGTACTAATAAGGAATGTATTTAAGTGTTATCTAAGGCTAATTATCACGTATTTATCGTCCAAACTTCAGTCCAAATAATTAGTGCCTTTTAGATTAGGGTAGATTAGATTCTGTTATGTTTGACTATAGCTTCTTTATGATCTAATGAACGTTTAATCTGTGCGGATCGAAAATCTCTACATTCCTAAACACACATCGTTACCCCATCCCCAGGCGAGTTATTGATAAAAAGGTTAATATAATAAAAGGTTAATATATATATTTATTGTTATAACGAACGCTTTTATGAATATTAAGATTACTTATATTATACATTGCCATCGCACGTATGGCTGACTCAGAAATTTTAAGTACAGTAGATTTCGCTCAAGTCGGATCTTATGGAGCCGTAAAAATGTTTCCGACTGGAGTGACATCCCAGTTGGATCCGACTTGGGCGGAGTTTACCGTAGAAATTATGCAGAGCTTGAATTTTATAGATTGTTTAACGTCGATGTGATACACAGAAATTATATTCTTTAATACGAAATAGATGAGCATTTCGGCCTACGAGACAACTTAAAAATATAGGATCGTTTCAACAAAGGTTGTTGTTGAAATTATATATTATGCAAAATCGTTGTTTATATGATGTATAAGCTTTCTATGGTCGGAGTTAATCTATTTTATACATGTGATTGCCGATACTCGGAGGAGTAATCAATGATCAAACAACGTCTCATATCGATATAAGGCAGTTTATTTATACATATATGATATATATGGTACATGTACTGGGGTATAATATTATATAAATGTAATTTCTGGGCGCTCCTGTCATAAGTATATAATTTGTATATTTATTATTTTCGATTAAAATATTGTACCGTGCGACCGAACTACGGTCAGCTTAGAAATAAAATGAACGGTTACGATTATTGAATCCTGACTTTTTGATCGACTTTTTCGCACCCGTGCCTTCGGTGGCGGCGTCGTGTGTGTTGGTTATATCTGCGCACGGGAACGCAAATTGCCGCCTTTAATCAACCTTCGTCTCACGACATAAGTGAGTGCCCCGCACAGGACCGAGTTCCACAGCTTGTGAGTTCCTAAGATTTGACCTAGAGTTGACTGAATAAAAATGAAAAATCTCAACTCAAAGTTTACTCTTGCTCCCAACTGTGGAACTGGATCCAGGAGACGAATCTAAAGAATTTCGTTACAAAATATATCGTGGTTGCGTGCGGTCGAGTCTCCGAAACTGCAAATCAAACCATGAACTGAAAGGACGTTTTGATGATAGAGCCCGTCCCACCATAATGGGTCAGTTGCTCAAAAGTTTGTTGGGGTTAACTGCTGACCAACCATGGTACGCGTTTGACCATCGTCCAGTCAACGGGGTGAATTTCTGAAAAGCGTTTTTTTTCTGCGACCTGCTGCAACTCGATTTCACATGAGATTTGAATCATTTGATGTTTTTACGGCCGGTGGCCACAATATACAAATTATGTATCACAAATAATTCCGGAATACAAACTTGACTCGGAAACCAGAGTCTGACTATTTATTGATGGATGAAAAATATACGCCGCGAAGAACAACTTAACGATTTGTAGGGCCCAGCAGTTGCATAGTGGATCTCCGACACCTGATGCATTCCACTTGTGAGTTTCTTAGTTATCTGAGTTTAAATTACTCGAAGTTCATTTCATTCAGGGGTCAAATCTTAACTGTGGAATTGGGTCCGGAACATAATCTATCATTTATTTAGACTTCGATTGAAACCGAATATTCAATAGATTATTTTTAATGAATGTACTTCGGTTTCGATTCAGGCCGCGTGTGCGAGAGTCCCGGTCGGCAGCCGCGGCAGGTGCCGTCGGTCAAAACGAATTAACAACGTAACAATATGAGATCATTAATTGAATTGAAATGAAATGATTATATGGGGATTCGACCTCACTTGTCATCCGGTGACGTATTGCGTAGAACCGTTACAATAAACACGCGTGTGGATTGATTCTATCAACGCGACGGTCGCGTGCGTCCAGGTCCAGTGTCCTCGTCGGACTTCATGAATTTACAAATAACGGCTTTACTTGATTTAAAATCAACATGAACTCAGTTCGTACGTATGCAATATTATACACCGAAATGATCTTTTTTGTAAATATTTAAAAATTCCTCCAGAATTTCTCGCTGTCACTGACGACTGACGACGAATTTTAAAAAAGTAGTAGGCCAAGCCAAAAAAGACATAACACTGAACAGGATTGAGTTTTTTGCACTTTCTCTTCAAATTACCAATTAGATCCGTTGGAGTATTTCACGGCGAAAGATGCCCGAAAATTACTCCGCAACAAGTTTGTTGTAATCATAGGCGATTCTCGTAAGTAGTAATGTCAATTTCCTCCTCGTGATTTAGAATCCTCATTTTCAGGATGCTGGATGGATGATAATGAGTATTTTGTTTTTTATCGGCTGCAGTTCAAAGAGGAAATTACAAAGATCTTGTTTGCTTGCTACAATATGATCGACACATGACAACTTCTGAAGCGAAGAAGAAAGTAAGCAACAAGTTGTGGATTGTTGAAAATTTTAGACAGTGTCTATTATGTCAGTGGCACTAAAGCTCCAATATTGATATATGAATAACATCTTTCGATTAATTTTCGTGGCAAACATTTCCAAAATTTGATGAGAATTCCCAAGCCAAAAATACTCTAATTTTTTGAGTGAATGGAATAAGGTATAAAAGCATAAATTTAGTTGAGCAACCGGACTTCAACTGTTATGTCAACTGTCACCATATTTTCACACCTGCGTGAATAGAATAGAGCTACTATGAAAATTATTTTACTAGTCCAGAAATGGCTATTTTTGATCTTGTGGTCTGAGGTTGAAATTTGAAATTATCAAATCGATAAAAATTGTAAAATAAATCAAGATTTCATGAATGACTGCAACTGACTCAAGATGTTGAAATTTGACTCTTTCGGTGGTTTGTTAGAAATGAACCAGAGAGACTACCATTAGGCTAGTTTCTTTGCAATGGATCGAGTTTAAGTCGCGAATAAATTTTTTCAGGGAGAGCCGACGCATTTGAATGATGAGTTGATCGAAGGAGGTAGATTGCATAATGAAACACACTATCGTGAAGTGAGACAGTATCAAACGTTATATCACCTAGTTCGGTTTTACTTCGTCACTCGATGCTACGGAGAGTACTTCGATACGATACTGAAAGATTTGGAAACCGGTCCCGAACCTGACGTTGTAATCATGAATTCCTGTCTATGGGACATGTCCAGGTTGGTTTCTTGAGTGACATTAGTTTTATAACTCTTTCATTGTTTCTGTATTTTCGTAAAATTTTTGTGTATATTTTGCTATTGGTTACTTCATGTTTTCAATGAGGATAAAAACTCAAACTCAACCGTTTTTGGCTTACACTTACACTTTTTCGTGAATCTGGGCCCTGATGGGATGTTAAGCTTAATTAACAGTTTTGTTAATATTTCATTTTGCATTACCTAGTGGATTTTCTAAAAAGAAAATTAAATAATGTTCATTTAAACTCCTGAAACGGGTTTGATATCTAACAATTTTGTAGGCCTAACTGTCTTTCATTCCTTAATAGTGGTTTTTAAAAACAGAAATATTCATTTTTACTTGTGTGAATAAGGTTAGGCATGATGTAACCTTTTTTTCTACTCGTTTTATGTCGTAGGTATGGACCGAGTTTCATGGGTCGTTATCAAGATAACATCGATCACTTGTTTAACCAAGTGAATAGCGTTTTACCGAAGGATACGCTGTTCATGTGGTTGACGTGTACGCCGATCGGTAGTAAGTCTCGCGGCGGATTTCTGAAGGATCGAATCCAGTGGAAAATGGATACGATGCGACTCGACATACTGGAGGCGAATTTCTTCTCGGCTCAGGCCGCGTTGACGCACGGGTTCGAAGTCGTCGACATGCATCGTTTCATGCGTAATTTCCTGCACCTGCGTTCGCGCGACGACGTACACTGGTTACCGGCGGGTAACAGACGCATAACGAATGAGATCCTGGCGCACGTCGCCAAGTTGTTCGGTTTTCCGGTTCCGAAGCCGGATTTCCAAAAGTACATCAGCCTCGTGCCGGCGCAGGTCGGCTTTCACGCGAAGCATAACAAAGCCGATATCGAATCTATTTCCGATATTGATAATAACAACAATCCGACGTTTTCGAGTTTGATGGGACCGGGACCGTCAGCGCGGCGTAGTCGTTCGATAAGTGTCGGAGACGCACCGATGCGAGCGATGAATTCCAATTACCCGATAGCTCATCCTCAGAACGATTTTACCAACGATATATTTCCCAGCGAAATGAACAATTGCAACAATTACATGCGTACGTTTCAGCAGCAAAACTACAATCACAGATTCGGTTTCGAGAAAGCCAACGCGAGGCACGCTCAACGAAATATGTCGCCTTTTAATCAACCTAGAATGAACAACGGCATGAACTATCAAAGCCCGTTGGGAAACTCTTGTTACGAAAACGGCTTCGACAATTTTAACAATTACGTTTTCACGCCGTGGGCCAATCAACAGCATACGAACATCATGCGTCCGATGCAGCCTCGCCTGAAGCAGTATAATCCCTACCTAAACTGCATTCCTCAACAGATGTACGGGCAAGGTCCCCGACTGCCGGCCAATCGCAATACTGTTTTCAACAATATTTGTAGCTGGTTTTGATTGAACTGGGAACGTTCCATTGAACTGATACTCGATTACGTATTTTATATGTTAACCGCCAGTGAAAGCATTTATTGTTTTTTGTTCCGTTTATAATGTGCCTTATTTCACAATTCAAACGTTATTTTTCATGTTTTTGTGCACTTAGTTAAAAAGCTAAGACAAGCTAAATGTTTTCGACCAACAATTCAATTGGCTTTTATTTGTGTCTATATTTTGTGCGAAAAGTACTGTAAGAAAACTGTGCTTCCTGCTTTGCTAGCGCATAATGATGATTCTAATGCTTAGATCATGGTTCTTACGGGTTTTGGAAAGTGGGAATTTTTTTCCAAGGCCCTTGAAAAGCTATGAATATTTTACACTATAATGCCTAAATGTCTTATTAGAGATTCGATAACAAACTTTATGAAAACACTTTTACAATGGTATTAATGATTGGCATTTATTTGCTTAGAATAGGCTTACCTTGCCTGTTCTAGGTTGGCGATGTATACCTTAGGGATATGGAAATTTTATAGTCTGGGTATGATGCAGAAGTTATGGGAAAATGAAATTGGGAAACCTGTAAAAACCCTGTTTGATATCGTTCATCGACAAGTTATTTTCTAGGTATCATCGGTATTATCTATCATGCTGCTTTGTTCAACTATTAATGATCTGCTTTACTTTCTATTTGTATAATAAGTTTTTCTTTGTAAATATGTTTTCGTACGATTGGTCGGGTCGATATGCATATTGCATAATTAAATATTATGAGGAAGCTCTCTGAAAAAATGCAAAAGCGGCTTCAGGGGATATTTTTATGCCAATTGTGTTCTTGAGTTCGGAAAAAGCTTGTATTGGAAAATTACTGAACTTAATTGTTGTAGATTCAAACCAATTTTTTTGTAACCTGTAGATATATGTGCGTATATTGTGAACAAATATGTTACAGATACGTAGTACGTTGAAAGAGATATCATTTTGTTGTAAGAATTTTAATTTTGCATTTACAGTTACCTATATCAATTTTATCCATTGTTGCCTAAACCAGTATTAACATGATATTGTATGTAATAGAGTGAATCTGAAGAGATTATTTACCAACAGCAGGAGAGTAGACAGTATTGAAACCTGAAAAAAAGCCATAATTATCCGTATAATCCATTGCCTTCCCAGTATTTGGTTAGAAATACCTCCACATATTTTTTACAGAAAGTATTAAGTAGTTTCCCAAGAGTTAGCATTTTAGCTAAACAAGTAGGAAGATCAGATCTTAAAAAATGTGATTGCCAGTATATATTGAGTATTATTGTAGTAGATAAAGTGTATTCTGGGTATGTTTAAATATGTTAGTATTTTTCTATTTTTATCATTATGCAATAATCTCAAATAGATTTAGTGTTGAATTGTTCATCGTTATAACTCAAATATATTGTTTCTGTACAAATATCTATAGCCAATATCCTCGGAAGTTCCTGTACAGTTTATTTTCATAACCCGTTTTATAAACAATTTTCGAAATATATCATAAGTATTTTTCAAGTGAAATTGCACTCATTTTCCTCTTTGGAGTAGAATACCACAACTGTTGATTTATTGTTCCTTCAACCCAATTAGCCCTCATCTTGTGGACATTAAAGGGCAGGCAGCTGGCCATTATTATACGGATTATGACCATGCTGGTGGTTGACTGACACATTCATTGTTTGTAGTAAGCCTATTTAGTGCTACTTTTGGAAAACTTTGTTAAGGCCCTGGTTTGAACTTACGTTTCATAAAAATGTCAATAAGTGCAAGAAAAATGCTACTTGTTGACTGAAAAATGTTTGTGTTGAGTAGTGCATTAACATTAACAATGTCCTGATACATGAATTATGACAAGTGACATGTATTGCTGCCGTGAGATCTGAGGCAAGTGCTAGCTACTGAGTTAAGAGTATTGATTAATATTATCCAATGGTCTAAATATCTTCGAGAATAAAACTTAATTGGCTATGAACTCTTCCTGTGGCATGTGGGTCTATCGCTTTACCGGATGCTAGTACATCGCCGAGAAAATAGTTCTATTTAAAATGGTTTGAAAATCGTTTTTGAAAGCAGATTCCCTTTTAAAAGCAGTTTAATTTGATACAATTATTCATCTAAACGAATTAATGTTGACTGATGAATGAAATTTGATTTCGAAAATATTTGTATTCCTCGCTTGCCACAGTAAAACAGCGAAATGCTGCGAATTCTCAGCCGTTCGGTGCTGCCCCTATGAATAACGATAACGGAATTTCTGCGAACCAAAATCGTAAGAAAAAGAATCGTAAAAAGCCGAATAACAACGGGTTTAATATTTTCAATTAACTCAACAAGTTTTTATTATAATCAATTGACCAAAAGAGAACAATAACTCGATGATTATGTGACAGTTTAAAATAGAGTATAACATACTTTAAAAGAAAGGATACTGCTAAAATCCATATTCACAAAATCGCACATAAATTGTAGACCAAAAATGTATTCTTGCAAGCAAAATATGCTGTTATTTGACTAATCCAGCAAAAGCATATTTACATGCTGCAACAACCAACAAGAAAAATTAAGTGGAGAGTAATTGCTATGATAAATCATAATTCTAAAACTTTTACATAATATATCTATATTGCTATTTGATATGTTAAAATCTGGATAAATTTGTCGCGGAATTAGATTAGTGTTAAACATGTATAAAACAAGTCTAATGTCTATAATCAGAATCAAATACCTTGTATTAACTAGGAATATAACTACCAGGCACAGAATTGCGTGCCTTGCAATTAATAATACCCTCAAAAAGAACTGTAATAGGACTTAATCCAATGCCATGTAGACAGCAATTACTCTGCATAGATATGTTAACATTACATGCAAAATACGAACGATTCATTGTTCTTAACCATGCTACATTATTACACAGCATCTTAGACATTATGTAACTTTTTAACCAAGCTCTCAAAACATGGACAGTTATGTATAGAATATGCCAACAATGATTTACTAATCTGCACCCAATCATAACTAAGTGGCTGTTCGTAATGCTAACACACACTTGATGAATAAAGGTAATAAATGGCAACTACAAGAATGTGATCAAACATCAAAATAACAAGGCAATCCAAAACATGTAGTTAGAATCATCTTTAATGAATGGGCTTCCTGGCACCAAATGAATTCATTATTGACAATGAGTAGTCGTAAATAAAGGCAGCATCTCTATTTCAATCTTCAAATTAAATTCCTTTCAAGAAACGAAGGAAAACTAGTTTTAACAATTCTACAGATTTCGGGCATCAAACATCTAAGTTGTCAGATGCCAATTTAGGAATTTTAGACCCCTCCCCCAATATGATCCAAGCTAAGTGATGGACTTCGAGCTAATGCATCTGATTTATGTGATATTTCTACCAGACTGGAAAATATCAGCCATGTTTAATAATTGTTGATATGGAACACGGCAAAAATCTCACGAGTGTGCTTACGAGGTCTAATAAAAATAGTTTGAAGCATATCGTGAAAATTGAATACTCTTATCACCATTTACAGAAGCCAGTCCCAGCAGTGCAGATCCAATTTTGACTACCTTACCAAAGAAAAAAGGTTCACCAACCCAAATTCGGTGAAAATCCAATTCAGGTTCCCCATATTTACCGGTAACCTTATTTGCAAAATTTACAAAGTCGTTTGAATTTTTTTCTGCTTTTCTTCAAGGGCATTTCACTTTTTTTTTAGTGCCTCACACGAGGGATGATATGAGACCCCTGGATCTGCCGTCATGGTGATGATATTTGAACTAAAGATCAGGGGTCAGTTGCTCAAAACTTTGTTAGAGTTAACCAGTTTATAGTTGACATAGTGACAATTAAAATTCATCGTTACTTTGGTACTTATCGTTAACCAATTTTTGAGCAACTGGCTCCTGTAATTCAGAACATAAATTTAGCTCTGAAATCTTACCGCTACTACATTGGTGATGGCTGAAGTGAGTGAAATTAATCTAATTCACATTCCTTAGTAAATACCTATACAATTTACGTGTATCAATGTATTTACATGAAACACTTATAAACTTTATATTACCGCTATGAACATTAATATACATATATATTTATATATTAGACTGTATATACATGTACATGTATGTAATAAGTATATCTTTTTCAGAATATAAATAAACTATTTCCTATTTACATCTTAATGTAGACTACAAACATCTCTCTTTCATACATTTATATACAGTATTTTCAATCGATATCACCTAAAAATCCTATATGTCTCAATTAAATCCGCTAAGAAACTGTGATATTATCCAAAAATTTCATTTATTTCGACCCATCTTGAACGATGATCATATCATATCACCCCTTGGGGATGTGCCATGAAAACATATGTATTTTTAAAGCTATTTCTCAGCTCGAAGCAGTGATATCGAATTTATTGTATCATACGTTTATTCTGGTTTAAGAATCGCGGTTGAGAGAAATGTGGATTGGTTGGAAAACTCAATTGAAACCTAATTTGAAGAGTTTGAAATATTATGAGACTTGCTTATCACATTTTTACAAATCATGTATCTACATTAGCACAAACGTCACCCAGAAGCATTCATTTATTTTCTGGCCATCTTGGATGGTGTGAAAAAACCCCTTCTTCTGCCTCAAGGTTATCTAACTCAAAGCTCTGATTTGGCCTCTAATATAGACATATAGTCATTTTTTGGTACAAAATAATGTTACACTGACATGTCAATATTGTAACATGTCTTCTTTTTAATATGGTTAGTCTAATCATGGATGTATAAACTAGTTTTTCTGTCCATGGTCTAATGACATGTCATACATGCATGCGTACAAGTTTGAGACAGTTTATGTTAATTATTCTTAATCAACGTTACTACTATAAACTATATACCGTGTGTTTATTTCAATCAACAGATACAATAGAATCTGTGGTTGGATTTAACTTTTATGAACTACTCTAAAACTCAACAAATATCTAGGTACTATACTTATGTAAAAATCAACAAATAAAAATTTCACAAAAAAGGATTGCACAATTTCAGCAAAACATTCACCCAGCCGATCAAGCGTCAGGCAGCCGTTGATATTGAATATCTATTCATATTGCTATCAGATATGTACATATAAGTGGAAGCTACTAAAATTATGATAAATGACGCGATAGTTGTTGGCACACAGGCGGAGATGGTAAAATACCTGGGCGGAGTTATAGCTGTCTATCATTTTCATTATCAAAGTACAAGGTTTTCATTTTTATTGACGTACATGTACAAAGATTATAAAGCTATAGGTTTTTGATATACACAATGAAAGTACAGCTGATCATCACAACACATAAATCTAAAGCTTTTCGAAAAGAACTGATGGTAAAACCGGTTCAACAACAAGACATGATTAGGCTGAATAACTAAGCGATGACTTAAAATCTTTCTTCACAAACTGTGAAGTAAATTAACGCATACGTTAGGATTTTCATAAACACAATGAGACAATAACAAGATGACAATAATGATAATTTTTGTACTAATTTGCAAGTCAATTAGCAACATATAAAAAATTCATATAGTATGATTGAACTTCTTCTGATTTGACGAATGCCTCGACATCGTTTGAAAACTATTTTACCGCGATCTGCATATAACCGTGTATCTATAAAATAGTTACAGTCTGGTCTGACGGCCCGATGTATCGACGAGATTGAAATTACTCGTTTTTTCTTTGAAACATTTCTCGCAGAGGAAATCGTATTCCTCTCGGCCGAAGAACGGACATCGCGACACGCGACACCTGTAGTTAACGAACACATCAGACGCACCCGACCGACGAGGAGACGAACCGCCGATGTGATTTTGAATCGGGATTTCACGAACGACATTTGGCACCTTTTTAGCTGCAGTTGCGCCACTGATGTGCAATTTATCGATCACATGATAATCGACGTTATCGTATTCCGAACGCCTGTTGTAGGCGGGTAATTGCTGCGGGGAACTACTCAAATAATCAGATCGCTGATCAGCAGTGACATAGTGAACCGGAATCGTGACGCCGCCCAATTCCGCCGGTCCGAGTCCTCGAATACGTTGACTAGGGCTACCCGGATACGCCTTACCCTCGTCGTACGACGGTGGAAGAGCGGAAACGCGTTTGACGGTCACGTCCGGCGACGCTGAACCGTTATAAAAGGTCGAGTTCTTCAGTTTTATAGTAGAAGGCATGTTAGCTGACCCGAGGTTATTGAGAACGGGTTCTTCGACCGGCGGATAAAGCCGAGCCTTATCCGACTCACCAGCACCGTAGCTAATAGTTACCAGGTTAGTCTTTGCGTCTTTATGGACAGTTTGCGAATTCTGTAAATTTAGAGCTTCCTGTTTCTGTTTCGCGAAACACGACGAACACAAATACGACGTTTCATCCGTACCGAACATGTTACAACCGGGCGTTATGCACTCGACGGTGATATGCTCTCTCGAGAGACGACGTTGTTCGCAGACTTTCTTCATTTCGATCGCTTTCTTCGTTTTCAGTTCTTTATCGATTTTAAAGCGTTCTTCGGCGGTGTGAAGATAATTACGTATCATCTCCTCCTGATACGGCGTACGTTTCGGATGCATCTTCGCCGCCAGGATGTGATCTTTATCCTTCAACATTTCGATCGTCAACGTCAGCTTCGTCGTCTGCGTCTGAATTCCGCCGAGCGAATTACGCCGCGCGTTATTCAGCGTCACCGGCGTGGCGTCCGTCGCCATGTGGTGCTTCATCGCTTTGCCGATGCCTCCGAGGTTCTTTTTCAACTTTTTGCTCATAGTTTTACCGATACTTCCGAAGCTCGTGGCGACTTTTTGCATCTGTTTTGCCACTTTGCTTTTCTCTTTGCCCTGGCTGTCTTCGCTTTCGCAAGAGCCGCTGCTCGACTTGCATTCGTCGCTGTCGTTAGTGCTGACGCTCTCTTTACTGGTTGTTAGATTATTCAGTTCGTGTTTCGGTATCGGCGCTCGGTATATTTCGACGTACTGCTCGATCAATTTCAGTTTTTCTTCCGCGTTCATCTCGTATTCGTTCACCTTCTCTTCGTCGTATTCGTCCTTTCCCCAAATGAAATCTTTACCGGGGTCGATCGAAAACTGAAGCGGAAGAAGCTTGAACTCCGGATCGACGAGGGGAATAGATGCTGAAAGTAAACAAATCGTCAATTGATAAAACCAAAAATACACATCTAAAACACTTAAACACAAGCCGCAAGCCACATGTTACGCAAGATGGGTACAGAATTTTTCCAGCATGTATATAATATGTAGAATATTAGTAGTTGTCATTGCATCACAAAGCACTTGGCACACCTGATAATGCAATATATGTCAAACCAACATTGTGACAGTTAACAGAAATTTTCAGTTCATCCAAAGTGCCACATACGTTGTATTTCAGTAATTCGGTATTTCCCTAAATTGATCTCTGTAGTACGGGAATTATGCTAGAAATGTCTAGAGATATACTCTCAGCATGAAAATGAAAACAGAAAATCCGTTTGGCATTCGGTGCTGCAAATGACTTCCGGATCGACAGTGAGCGTTTAATGCTTTCAGGACTGATTCAGTGGTAAAGAAAATGGTAATTCACCCGAACCTTACCTTCGGGTTGATATCTGATATCGGAATTCTGTTGCTCCATCGCTACTAACGCAGAAAAGTGTGCGGCATCGTAGGTCAGTACGAGTGGAGATCTTCGACGCAGTTTATGATTCTGACACTCATAAGGCAGGTAAATTCCTCCGAACGGAATAGGCGCCAAGGCTTCACCGTTACAGTCCTTCAAAATCACATCAGCAACAATGATCACCGGTCTACGAAGTACGTGCGCTAACACGAACACGTGAATTTCTTCTAAGCTCTCGTAAAATGCTGGGTTGTCCTCATTTAGGCGCTCCATTGCGCTGAAATAACAAATTTTCAGCATTGTAGAAAATGAACATTGCAAAATAAATGGATCGATTTAGGATATTTCATTAATCGTTATTTCATTTGCATGTATTTTCTTTTCGAGTGATAACTTTCGGAGAACTGAGGTGATTAACTATAATAATAACAGTGACATTCAATCCAATCGAATCTAGTATCCAACTGCAAAATAGAGCGTCTACAGAGACAAAAAGTAGCAGAATAACATATAGTCCGTTCTATTGTGACTCTGTTCATACGAAATGTGCTTCTTGTGAGGAATGGCGTTCATACCGATTCAACCATCTAGGCTAACACATAGTTATATACGGTAGACATACGTGATGTGAGTCGCTCTAAACACAAACTCATACCTCGTTTTTCGCAAAACGAACGAATAGCGTTCATTTGAAAAGGTTTCGACTATTTTCTGGGACACCCTGGTCAGAGTAGAGAGGAAGACGGATATAGTTAACAATTCACATCTCTACGTGAAATGCTTTAATTGAGATTATGAGATGGTTAAGTATTACGTACCCCTTAGTGGCTGCACTGTCGCAGCAACTCGCGCGGCTGCCAGCTCGAGTACGGGGCTTCGTCGACGCTAAACGCAACACACCCTCCCATTCTTTCTCCCATTCCTCCTCGGAGTACACCAAACCAGCCTTAAATACAAATCAACCACAACTAGAATAGCAAAACTCAGATACGAGTCGATAAGCCATGACTAACTGCAAACATTTGATAAAAGATAACAGAAATTGTACGTGGATGAATTGTGCAAATATTTGTTTTATGATAAAAAATAACAGAAATTGTACATGGATGAATTGAAAAGTCAGAGAAGGCGCTAGAAGTTTGAAATCTTGCTGACAGAGTCTTTTACTTCAATACCCTCAGAATTGACTTGAATCCTGAATTTTCTAATAACAAAACAACAAACAAAGATAGTCACCTCTTTGTTGATTTGAGTTTGTTGCCATCGCCATCGTCGATAAAACGGACCGTGAGTATCTCCGCCGACGAGTGCATCGTAAAGCGCTTTTCGTAATGTCAGCCGTCGATCATGAAATCCCCACATTCCTGGAAAAAACGTTCGAAAAATTACCATCGCGTTGAACTGGACTCGAAAAAAAGTTTAGTCGTTGTTTCGAATTTACCTAAAGAAGCAGCGTGTAAGAGACAGTTTCCATCGCCAGTCGTAGCCAGAGGCAATAAACGCTGACAGGCTCCAGTATCAGCCCACCAATTCAAACGACCTTTAAATAGATACAGTACAATCACAAAATTCTAATACACGACATTGATTAACAACTTGTGATGGTCCAGACAGACAATGGCACTGTTCATTGTAGAGAGGATCTTTTACTTGAAAAATTAGCAGAAAGTTTTGATTCCGAGAAAAAAGTGTTTGTTATGGGAGATATTCGTAGTGGAGAGATGTTCGTTAGGGGAGGTATTACTGAACATTAAATAAACGAGGTTACAGCTCAGTATATTTACCAGCTTGTTCCAATGATACCAGTGTGGAGGTTTCGATCAGATCTTTTTCTAAGAAGCCTCGATAATCTTCCGGATATACGGTCAGATCTGGCAGGAGAAATGTATATTCGGGAGTCTCTTCTAAATACGGCGAATGATCCTGACTAGATTCGCGAATATCGCTGAGCACGACATGTCGAGCTCGATCGATTATTGGAACATTGTCCGTCGCTCTAGAAATCCCGCGTTTAAGTTTCTTCGCTGAAAAATTTGAAAAAAAGCTATTTAGCATAAGACAGAAAACAAGAGAGTGCTACATCAAGGGCTAAGCAGGCGCGTTGGAAGCAATATTTTATTGCAGCGGCCAAATGCCGATTTTGGACAGGTTCTAAATATTTCCGCGGCGAATTGACTTAATTTCTTCAAAAACGTGGTATTCAAAGAAAAAAAAACATCGTTCAGTAAATAATTGCCGCGGTTTTCGACGCTGCCGTTACTGCACTTCCAACGCCACTGCTAAGACAGTTCATTCTGACCCGTAGTGTGTCGGAGGGGTTCACTTTTTAATTTGACTTGGACTGTGAGGGAGTATGAAATTTTGAGGCTCAGAGGTGGCCTTGATATAAAGAAAGTCTGAATAAATGAACAAATTTACTGTATATACTGGTACATGCATCATGTAGTAATAGTCGAAGAGGAAGTAACTAAGCTTAATAATCTAAAATCAGAAACGAGCGAGTCCCCTCCTTCCATGCTATGGGCTTATTATTGATAGATAATTCTCAGTTACCAAGATTATTTCAGTAAAACTGCGACACGTAACCGGATAACCTGATAATTTCAGGCCAATGATATTCACCAACACTCGTATAAAATTGTAGATCATTTGAAGTTCAAATAATCTTAACCACTGGACAATTAATTATCAGTTTGATTTGATGAATCCCCCGATGAATATCGTCACTTACTCGGCCCGTCCTCATCGATAATAGCAGTTGATTTCTGAAGTGGAGGTTTGGCAGGAGAGTTTGCTGGTGATGCAGTTCGTCTGATTACTGTGGTTGTAGTCGTAGTTGTTGTAGTCGGTGCGGTTCCTGACGGCATCGTAGAAGCCGCTACGTGAATATTGTAAAACGCTGCGCGCGCCGCGTCTAGATCCCAATTCTTTCCTGAAATGATATACATTATTTTCATGAATTTATTTATGACGCAGAGTTCAGAAACGAATTTTTCCCAGGGGGGCCGCGTGTCCGTGAAAAGATCGCTACGGAGACTTTTATTATAGACGGGACCGATAAAACAATCCGACTACTTAAATAATGAACAAGCGATGGCTATAAATAATCAATGTCGTTCCATAATCACCACACAACTAATCAAATAAGTAACCTCTAAGCTCTAAGCACTAACCGGGGTATCGGGGTGTTCATTACTGAGACCCGGAATCTTCCGTCCCACGGGAAAAAAATCACCTCGCTAATGCTGCTGCGATTAGCATTACAGTACACGCTATCAAATAGTAACCACTATGTAAAGTGTTTTGTATATGAATAAGACTGTCCACTGTCCATCCACATGTTCCTATCTAATATAATACAGTAAACCTCCCCTAACTCTGACAAACTGGGACCAGCAAAATTGATTCGAGGTAAGGATAGAAAATACGTTAGGAAGACAGAAAAATGATTTCGTTTTTGACCGCGTTAGTCAAAAGTCTTGCCCCAGGTTTAGGCTACAGTATGTCCTTTTACAGACATTCAATACAGTCTCAATAATCAATCCACTAACGTATATGTTATCATTATGTTTCCAGTATAAATGATACATTAAAATTCTCATAAACACAAGGTACACCATTACTACAAATCATCACAACTCACCTTCCAATATATCCTTTGCCAGGCCAGGATCGGCATTCGTTTCGGCGATGAACTGCGACAACTTTGAATCCATTTTCCCTCCATAGAGACTATCACCATCCCTACAAATAGATGCATTTTGAAATCATGAAAAACCTCGAACAACCTTTTATTCTTTGCGAAGATTTCATGGAATCGGAGATAAGTTTTAGTTTTTTGATGTTACTTGTCAGGCTGAGAACATTTTAATCAGGAATCTAAAAAGAAACAATTATCACTGCTGAACACCAACGCAACTCTACGTCTCATTCGAGTTGGTGCTCTGAAGAAAATCAAATAAAAACACTACGCAACCGAATATAAGAGTCGTTAGCGAAAGATAGCGAGGCATGAAATAGCAATTACTGTCTCAATGAACAAGAGTGGATTTACGATATTAACAGCAGTTGTATGCGCAAATACAAAATCAACAAAATAACCTTCCGAACAAAACATTTCCCATGATTAATCCTCCTACGACAAATACCGAATTATTATCAGATAGAAAGCAACACTTCGTTGATGGAGACATCCCTTAACGAAGGGATGAAAATAAATGAGAGTCCTGAAATCATTGAAATTATGAATTAAGACGATATGACGCCGATGTTTTACGCATCACGTATCAAACCGTCCAACCGACCGGATATATCCCGAACAAAAAAATCTCAAGTAGAAAGTGTTCAGCAATCCTTATAGCGGTCTGCAAAATCGATACAGCACATTGTACATTTTGCTTCAGCACGCCTACTGCCTATCAATACTATATAGGCAACAGGTGTCATACATACACTGAGTGTGGCGCCGTGTGAGTCAACCCTACAGCAAAGTAAATATGACATGTATCCAGGGTCGTTAACTACCAATAATTGAATTATATATAAACCAATCAGTTGCTGTACGACTAGAATTTAAAACCGTGTAAAAACAAATCGTTAAGTCATCGATATGATTTCAAAGAAATCTTAATGTTATTCTTAACATTAAAGATTACATCGGAAAAGTAGATCGAGTTCCCCTCACCTCTAAGTAGTACAATGAGTAGGAAGAATATCTGAGATTTGAGGTGCGTTTTCTTTATTCCAAATTGAGAGAGAGTCTTAACCTTGCGAAAGTCTTAATCTCACGATAAGACTTTCTCTCAATTTGGAATAAAGAAAACGCGCCCAAGATCTCAGAAAGATTACATCGCGCCGACCTACACAAGACACGCATTGTTTTCTCAGTAAAAATAGGGCCCCTCTTTTCTAATAACATGGATCGTGAACATAAACTGTATTTGATCATTACCTATCAGTGATATCATACGCTTGATTAGTGTGTTGTTTGGTACTGCGTTCACCGCCGTATGGCGAACTATTTCTTTTCAATTTCGGCGACGGCTTATTGTCGGATATCGACAATACTTCGCTTTTGCGTACTTTCGGCGATTGCTGCGGCGCGCGTCGCGGATTTCTCGGCGAATTCTTCGGGGACGAACGCGGCGACGACGATTCGCCCCCGATGCGCAAAAATCTCGATTTATTGCTGCGCGGATTTTTCGGAGAACATTCCAGTTCGCCGATAAACGTTTCAGTTTGAACGAGCCTCTCAGCCGCAGTCTGAACGTTATGTTTCGTCTTCGGACTGTGGGAACCGATTGAATGCGATGAATGGATTTTCAGCTGCGGGCTTTTAGATCCGACTTCAATTTGACCGGCGACATTAGCAGACGACGACGACGCAGCCGTTCCCATTTTTATCCGGTCTTCCTCGGCGTCTGACAGTTTTTTTAATTGATATGATTTCGATGGAAACATCGAATCAGATATTAGTCACGCAACGATACGAACAACAATAGCCTTCTTGAAGAAATATTCTCGAAATAGATTTGTTAAAAACTCGTTGATCCTTGTTTATGAATAATATCCACGAAAGTCATTCCAATAGCTTCACATTTATAAACATCGTATCACGCTTTATTTCAAATATCTCGAAATGAATATCCGGCAATCCCGTCGTCTTGATCTACTCGAATTAGATTCATAAAAACAATCCGCACAAATGAATATCCATTATTCCACATTCAGAAGAGTCCGATTTCACACATAATTTGAAATGATCATTTTTACGAATAACTGCCAATCCTATCAACACGACTCACAAACGACTGATCTAATATTAGGTTTAACAAATCAGTGCAAATGTATGATATACAATACAATTTTGTATGACATAAAATCGGTCGTATTTGTTTGTCCTATTATTAGCATGTACTAGGCCACTGCAGTGCTTAAGAGTATTCAAGTAAACCTCGCGGAATGTTGTCGTCATTCACAGGTATATGTGTGACGTTATTTTCAACAAAATAGAATTTCTATCTATTGTTCAGATGAAATTGTTGGCCTCATTAGTTCGAATAAAGGCCAAGTAAAAGCAAATATTGAAAAGAAAGTTCACCTAAACCAGACCCCGATGGTTCACCTATAAAATTAATGAATGATTAAGGAAAGTCTAATTATCAAAGGGGCCTCAAATGGTGGCTTTAATGATTGTACATCTGTTTTATGATTTATGATGATGTTCTTTATTTATTCATTGAAAACTGGAATCGAATAAAGCAATTTGTCAATTACTGGTGCCTGTCACACGTTGAGCCTTTGATAAATTGCACCAGATCATAGAATAAGTGGCTAATGATTGAACTAAGAGATTGTCAACGAGGCTAATGAGTGAACTGTTAAAATATTACGCAATCGGAAAACTATTTTCCAATAATTTCTTCTCGTCAATTATTGAAGATATTGACAATACTTTGAATAAATACACTGTTGCAGTTACCAGGTACCAGTTAAATTATTCATCATTAACTAGGCCCACTACACTACAGGATCTATAGTAGTTTCAAAGACCCAGTTTACTCCAACCAATATTATTTATAGACCTATTTCATTTGAGTGAACTTTTTGGTGCACCTGAAAATCTTTCATTTAGGCTATACATGTCAATGTTGCAATTTTATTTTACAATACAAAGCAGCTTGCAATCCGACCAACCAGAAAGTATATTAACTTGGTTTCCCAAGTAGGGTAATTTGACAAGCAGCAAGAGAAACGAATGAATCGAATGGATGGTTGGTTCCGGAATTTTCTGCCTCTTCGACTTCTGATCATTTTTTAGTAAAGACATAATCAACTGCATAAATAAATGAGACCGAGTAATAATACCCACCTATAAGTACTACTGCTACGTCGCTCCGATTCTGTATGTATTTATCCGATATTCTTATAATATTTAGACTTTCAAGCGTAGTAGATTCGCAAAAATACCTGCGGCCATCTTGTCGTTCCTTCAGCTTATCATTCCAAACAATCGATATAGATGGCATTAGTTTGTTGGTCATCCCGTCATTGAGTATCGTAAACTCCCGTTACCGGCTCTCACTGACTTGCATCTAGTATTAATCACACCAATATGGCGGCCTCCATGAAAAACTTCAAAATTTTGAAGATACATTGATATTTTTGCGTCGAATACGTATTCAATGTGATGCTGGTGAGTTGTTTGGTATTCATCTTCTACTCCCGGGAGTTCTGGACCTAATTTTAGGCTTAAAAATCGGGCAAAACAGCTTGATACGTCTGAAGTTTAGCCAGGCCGCTGTTCATTTTGACATTTTTACACCACCACGGCACCCACCCGTCCAATCCAAATTGTCTATTTAAATTTAAAATTTATACACCACCACGGCACCCACCCGTCCAATCCAAATTGTCTATTTAAATTTAAAATTTATGCAACGTTTACCAAATGGTAACTTATCATTTCATACATTTACCAAATTATATGCCATCTGTAATCAATAACCTTCTCAAAGCTACAATGTGTAGACATTGATATACCCCTCCCTTAACATTTCGTATCAATTCAATATGCATGCATTAATGACGAATATAGCAACTACTCTGTTTTAGTAAATGCAGTTGAGTAGACAAGTCTGATAGAGGTGGGCTTTAGAGAGCGATCACCATGAGGACACCAAAGCATCAGCCTGCTTGTTCCTCGGAAAAGGATGGTTCTGGTAGAGCGTCCAAACGACCACGATTGGATCCTTTTCAGCAGCTGTCTGTCGGTCTATGTCCGCGCGGTCAAACGTCAAAAACTGACGAAAAATCCTCAAATGATCCCGGTCAGCAGAGCGTTCAGAAAGATTCTGCTAGTTCTAAAGCAACGTTATCCAAATCTGAGATTTGCCGGTCGATAAATCTAAAAAATTTGAAAAGGGAATTCGAATCGGCTATTTACGAACGGTTTAAACGAAAGGATGAAGTCACAAAATCTACGGGAAAACAATCTAGGGACAAGAGTTCGTCGGAGAAAAATCGAACAGCGTCGAAATCAAAATCTCCGAAAAGAAGCAGTCGATACGGAAATATAGCTTCAGTTCGTCGCCGTTTATCAGTGACTCCTAGTAAAGACTTGTCGCGGATGCCGTCTGGAATTAACTCTCAAGAAAGTCCTCGTAAGGACAAGCGATCAAAAGTACAATTTAGCGACGCGTCACCGAAAACCGCGCCAAAAACGCCGCGGAGAAGTAACAGAAATACCCCGTCGAAAAAGGAAACATCAGAGAAACAGCCAGACAACGCGGGTCTTAATCTAGCATCAGAAGAAGGATTGCGTCATCTTCGAGAATTGAGCGAACAGTTACACAGTTTAAACGAGGATAGCGGCGCGCTTACTACAACACTTCATAAGTCCAACAGAAAAAAGGAGAAAACCCCTCGAAAAAGGTACCTAATGAATCATGGTTGTTCCAAATTCTGTTGAAAATAGGCCAGCTTTAACTTTAAGTCTTGGGTTAGTTCAACACCAAAAGTTGAATCAACTCCTGATGCAGTGTCTAAAAATACTATTGCTTGTTGTGGATATTTTTTTGTAGAAAGCCGATCTCCGGTAAAAAACTGTTCAAATTGGCGAGTCCGAGTTTATCGGATAAAAACACGGATGCGGAAGACGATGCCAGTTTCAGAATTATTGATCCCGATCTGGAGCTCGAAACTAATTTAGAGGAATCGGCGCATAAAGCAGGAATGAATGCTACGAACGTGAAGAGTTTGATTAAGGTACATTAGCGACGTAGCCATTGAATAAATAACCGTTAAGATGACTCCTAATCAATAACACTGCTAAAATTCCTTTTATCGTGTAGGAGGTGATAACGAATGAGCACGTGATAGCGATGATGAAAAGCGCGTTAGAAGAGGCAGATCTGGATGAGGAAAACGGTGAGATGAATGCCGAAAAAAAGACATCTCCTCTTAGGAGCGTTCCGTACGAGCCGAAGATGACGAGGGCGAAACTGAAAGAGATTGTCTCTACAGGACAGGTAGGTATTATGTATGTTAAGTTATGACTGTATTTAGAGATGTTTCAAGTCTGATTTTCACATTCAAATATTGATGAATTACAGACGGATCATCCTTGGATGTTGTCACCTATAAAAGTATTCGAAAAGGAACCGCAACCGACTATTTTAGATTTGAAATTCGAAGATGACGACGATGATGAATATAATCCTGATGATGACGATGAGGTAGAAAATTTTAAAAATGAGCTTTCAGTCACGCAAGCTATTCAAATATGTGCAAACACTATTTATGTGTCAAAGCCATGGTTTACTTTTTACCTGGGCAGCTATTTTAGACCATTGTCTTTTATTATAAAAAAATGATCAGGGAACTTACCCGGAAATCAGCGTAAAGTGAGGCAATTTTGTAAAAATGCTAAAAATCATTGAAAAGCCAGTGAAATTTCTTGATAGATCATGTGTATTATCTAACAGTTTTTGTCTATGTTTTACTTATTTGATGCGTAAATGGATCGAGTTCTTAGTCATGGAAAACAATTTACATGACAGAGAAAAAGTCAGAAATTGTTAAATCAAAAGTAGCCACCCTGATGATAAGTTGTTGTATTGTAGTCTGGTGTGGCAAGTGAAGAGGACACTGAAAGTTTTTGTTCACAACCCGCCAGTCTTAGTGAAATAGACTCACCACGGCCACTAACTCCATCGACGCCGACATTTCCCTTTCTTCCGTACGTAGCTGGGGAAAGCAGCACACCGAAAACAACAAGGTCTAAAACTAAGGTGAATGTTTAACCATCATGATCTATACATCTAGAGTAATCAGCTACTGTTGAAAATACTGTTGAATGTATGTTCATTTTATTTTTCTAAAAGGATAAATTACTGATGCGTCCTCCTATAGAGCTTCCTGCACCGTTTGTTGCAAGCAAAAGATTATACGCAAACCAGGTAATTCTAATTGGCATTAAACATATGAGAATTAATGCTGAATTCGTTCGTTGTATAGTTTGATATTAACTCTTTTAAATGTATGACTCAAATTCGTTAAGAGAGTTTCATAAACTTCTACGCTTGATACGCATATCGGTAGCTATAATATGCATAGCGTATTTGGTTTATAAAAGCAGTTCAATCTACTTCACGCCGTATGACTTGGCTTAGAAATTATGTTACGATTCACGTTTACTTCAGAATTGGTCAATCATGGAGTACATGGCAAGTAGCATCACTGTTGTCTTGTATCATCATTCTCACGTCGTCAATTTCTGTAATTCCTATATAATTTAGAAGCGTTATATCTTCTTTGATATTTTGAGGCACTGCATAGATAGGATTTCAGCATTCTTTATGATTGAATGATAATTCAATGATTTGCTAGTAGTAATTACATATCGATGCCATCTTAGCGCCTGCGTATGCATAAAAATCATTAGATTAGTGCAAGCTTTTCACTTCATGTCTATTGTGAAAGTTTGTTGTATTCGACCTTTATTTCGTCATATCCTAATCAAATACATGTAATGATATTGCTGGATTTGGTTTTGCTTACTGCTTGATTTTACATGTATTGAGGTGTTCAACAGTATTAGTATTATTCAAGAGTTTATTGCTTGTACCAAGATTGTAACACAAATGCATTATTTGGTTTAGTAGATTAACAATGTTCTAGTCACGAAAGTTCAAACTCGTAAGGTTTATCCTAATTTACGGATTATTTCGATTTTCAGCGTGAAGATAATGATAACGAAGATACCGGTACTATAGCCCTGAGAACGAGGTCGCGTTTACCGCTGAAGGAAACACGTTTAGAGGATATCGAGTCTCACTTCGTCGCGCCGGATATAACACCGGATATGTACGACACATCGACTTGTTACGACGATGACTGGTCGGACTTTCTAACGAGTTTAATGAAATCTGGTAGATTCTATTCATTGATTTTCCATTGAAAATTTTAGAATTAATACGAATGTTTCTACCTTGAAATATCCTTGAAAAGGTTAAGTAGTTTTTTGAATCTGTATTTTACATTATTTGCTGCAGAGCTTGGACCGCAAGATGGCAATGATACCCTCGACGATGATGCCGATCCAGAGTATAACTTTTTAGCTGACGTTGAAGATGTCGACTGGGAAGATTTTCGAGATGACAGAGCTGTGCGAGTTTCCAGTAAGATAAAAACATTCTGATTTCAAACATTTGCAGTGCCCAGTTCCACAGTTGTGAGTTGCGAGTTTAACTCTGAGTTAAAGTTAGTTCATTTTCAATGAGTTAACTCAGAGTCAAATCTTAACTCAGAACTGTGAGACTGGACCCAGAAAAGTTTATCAAAAAACAATTTCAATTCATGATTAATATGTTTTTATAGAGAAAGAGGTCAATGAATTGTTGGATGAGTTAATTGATGCTTATGAAGCTCAGAATCATGGAAATTTCGCTGATGAAGAACCGACTCCTGTGCAAAATGATATCGTTGATCCAAGTGACTCTCGTAATATGTTCAACTGTCCGCCTCCTTTGAAGTGAGATCATTATTCAGCTTTTCACCGACAATTCAATGATTTATAATACTTCAGTTTTCTGAATGATGTTGTTACGATGTTCTTTCAGTTTCACGCCTTCAGCGCAGAGATACTTGCTGATACCGATTCCTCCTGATCCACCGCCTCCTCCTCCTCCTGTGGAACCCATCTGTCCAAATGTAATACACGTTGCTCCATTAGTACAACAAAATCAAACAGACTGTGATGATAACGGATATACGTTTACCGAATTCGAAGCGTTGAAATTACAGGAACAGCTTCGCCAGGTACGGTGCCTGTAATATCCGTGTCAATCCATTCTGATACAAACGCTCTAACATCCTCGCTGCATAATGTAACAAACACAATTTTATCAACGATATCTTTATTTCTGATCGACAGCACGTTCAGTTATTGTTTCAAGTAAATGTATTGACCCGTGAAGTGAGCGGATATGAAGGCGAATGTCAAACCACTGCCTTGTATTTGGTATGTACAAACTGATAAGTTACTCGGATGATTTTCTCTGCTTTTCTCCTGATCAAGTTTCTCGAAACATCAGAAGTTATGTTATTAAATCAGCGAGTCTGAGGGAAACGCTTATACGTCCTGACTGAATAACATGGTTTATTCGGGGTTCGAACCCAGCACCTCTCGCCCTACCCACCGAGACAGAACAGCTTATCTGAAATATCACCATTTTAATCGGAATAATATTTCTTTTCAGGCCGAAATAGAAAAACTAGAATGTCTTTCAAAACGCATCAATGTTTCTTCATTCTTTGATGTGTACAACTTACCAATGGCTTTAGAAACTGTTCGGCGCATTCCGAACAACAAACGTATATTACCTCCTACGCAAAGAGTTAGAACGCGATCTAAGTTAAGAGGTAACTCACTGCTCATCTTACTTCAAAGCGAACCTCGGTATCCGTTAAAAATCAGTGAAAATTCGATATTCTGGATGCACTGAATATGCCTGTCTCATGATTTTTAGGTGGTGTTAGAATTGATATTTTACCTGAAGAACATGTACATTTTTTTGCGACCCATCGAGCGTGCGTTTACCCTAAACTAATGCCCGTTGTGAAACTTATTTTGCCGGATGTACCCATAAAAACCAAACTATCATTTTTCCCGGCAGAAAACAAGTGAGTCTGATTTTATTTAGAGAATGTTGTTTTTGGATTGGAAGTTTTCTGTGTATTGTCGTTTTGTCAATGAATTTTTCAGCCTGATTGTCCTGGGAATATCACAACTTTCCGAAAAGAGCACGATGAGCGAACAAGCTAAATTCATCCACGAATATTTGATGCCAGTTAAAAGTGAGAAAGATATCAAAAGTCATATTCGGCATATGAAGTGGAAGAAAAATAATCCGATACAGGTAAAAATTTAGTACACTTGATAAATTATTCTGAGTTAATGGGATTCGAACCTTCTGTAATATCTGTATGTGGATTTGGAAGTAAGGATTGAGTATTCTCCACATGACCTTCATTGATTTGAATTTATACTAATTTTCGTTCTGCTAAATCGAAATTTGCGGTTTTTACCGCTAATTTGCGAATATAATTAGAGCGGCAAATGGGATTGCTGCTGACAAACTGTTCTTCATTATTGTGCTGAGGTAATCAGACTGCTCATAACGCCATCCGTCCTGATTGATGAGCCATGTCATTCGTTTAGACTTTGGCTAGTCTTATAGTTATATAGATTTTTTAGAGGACTTTCGGACTACTCCACTTCAAGAGTAGAAATGCTTGCCAACGATCCTCACCCGCTGCCAATAAAGACATCTATCTGTTGGCGTGGACTTAAGCCAAGACGTGGTTTACAGACTATTGTGATATTTCTGATATATCTGATATTTCTATTAGGTTTCAAACAGTCCGTAAATAGTTGATAAAATGCCTTTCATTGTTGATCGATGTTGAATTCGTTTTAAGTTGATCTACGTTTATGCAGTTTATCAACCTTATGCATTAATTTGTACGTAAAGAATTTACAAGATGCAGCATGCGATCAAAATAAAGGGCATTCCAGTTGACTAGCTACTACAAAAACTGAAGTTCACCAGGCCTGCTCTTGGTCTGATTATTACAAACCAGACCAAAGAATCTTTGACTAAGGATTTTTTGATCATCCACTTGCTTAAATATTTCAATTAAGGCCGGACCTAGTTAGTTACCCAATCATTGGTGGTAAGCTTTTGTAATGGGATGGGCTTAAACCAACGTGAAAATATCCGATCGTGAAACTTAACCACAGACAGGTTACTGATTAGACCCGACCCAGATGGATGAAATTGTCTTGAAATCCTGAAACAAAGTGTACAGGTTTTTGTAGCTGATTATTTATTTTCAGGCTTACAAGGATTTCAAACAATTACCGCCGGTTGATCAAAGTTTTCAGATATTTGATCCGAATAAAGTGAAGTTAGCCATCGAATACGATGAGGAAGAATTCCCTCAGTGGATACGGGTAATGATTTCCAACGAAAATGATTTAAATACGAAGAGTTTGAACGTTTGTTTTTTTTTTTTTTTTACTTCGAAAATTTTGACTGCTTTTTCTTCCAGTCGGCGATATCGGTGAAGAAACAGATTCTTAAGTTTGGACGACGGCGCGTCAATCTCCGAACGTCTGCCAAATCAAATAAGTCGAAACAACAAAGCAATAAACCAAATTCATCTAGTCAGGTTAGTGAAAAAAACCCATTCTGTTTTCATTACTCAGTTGCACAGTTTTCTGTTTGAGTTAAACTAACATCTGCCCGTAGTTTAAGAACTGGAACTGCTATAAGCTTAAGTTTTTTCGCTTCATGTCCATAGATAGCTAGATATGTATTTTCTCATTATGTCTGATGAAGCCTTTATATTTACTTTCCGATTTGTTATTATTTCAGAGTCCAACAGTTAGTGAACTGATCAGTCAGACACAGTCTTCAAGAGAATTACCCTCTTCGACTGTTAAAACGTGTGAGATGTCGACTCAGACTGTCAATGAGTGAGTTCTTTATGAAACTTAAATGCTTTGTCTGAGTTCAAAAGTAATGGTTGAATTATTACCAGCGATAACCAAACCCACAAAATAACCAAAATATCACTGAAAATATGTTGTATTGAATTGGTTTTGCCACTATGACTGTCTTAAATGTTAGAACAAAGCATCTATACTCTAATTTATTTGGGGTGGCCAAGGGCCTCCTTAATCCTCCTATTCATCCAAAACTTATGGAATCTTTGTTTAAAAAAAGTATCTGTTCCATAATGTACTCGACATCATTGGTGATTACGTTGATTTTGTTCTAATTTCAGCAATGTACAGGCGCCTCCTCAGCCAACTGCCGAACGGACTATATCTCCAAATATCGAGATTCATCAGGAGAATATGAGTTTAACGCTGATGTCGTCCAGTAACCACGTCATAGATCAACCAAACACTATGGATAGTACGGAGCAGCACGTTGAATCAGGCAATGTCTCTATTACTGATAACGATGTAAACTCCGCTGATATCGAATTCAACAATGTCGTTCGCGACGAAAGTCGTCCGATTAGCGGACAATCATCATCGGTTATAGAACCAAGCGTTGATAGTCGGGTAGACGACCGAGATTTTCTGGATAACGCCGCGTTGTCGGAAAACTTTACGGAAGATCCTGATACGTTATTAGGTCACAGTCGTAAATGCGAAGCAGATTCCTCGAGTAACGATGCCGTAGTCCAGAAATCGTCTCAAACTCTGGTACAGTCACCGCCGGCGCCACCGCCTGTTATGATTGTGAACTCGTCTCCGAATGTTGCGACGAATTTGTCGGGATCGACTTCTTCTGATACGGAGAATCAGGCATCGACTTCTAGTCCCGTAGCGCCATCTACGCCGCAACAACAGCAATGTATTCCAGTCGTTAGCATTTTTGTCACACCGGAAAAGTTCCCGGCTGATTCTACATCCGGTAATACACCGATTCAGAATTCTTCAGATTCTCCCGAATATATGATGCATCTAGTGACTCCGCCCGATAAGAGTAGAGTCACCGTCTCTCTGCAGGGTGTACCTGCGTCTGCTTTAACCACACCGGAATCAACGCCCTCTAAAACCCGACGCATCGTTCCGAAATCTCCCGTCGCCAGTACTGTTCCAACCGTGTCGCCGTTTTTGGATAAAATCGCCAAGAGTCCGAAACGCGCGAATCTTCGCCAGAAAGTGCGCGCGATCGTGCCGAAGGGTTTTCCGTACAGCCTACACGCGGTGTCGCCTACGAAAATGGCGGCCGATAACATAAAATCGAGATTGCGTAAATCGCGACAACGACTCAGTTATAATACGGGTAGTCCTACGAAACACGCATCGGTCCTGCACAAAAGTCAGCCGGTTCCGATCTTACCAAAACCTCTCGGACGCGGTATGCATCTCCTTTCTCAGTCTACTGCTGAAAGTCAGACAAATAGAAAAGGTAAGTTAACTTTAATTCGGCCGGGTGTAAGAACATACACACAAAACTCTTATTCACAACTGGTGAATGGTCATTTGGA
This sequence comes from Tubulanus polymorphus, assembly GCF_964204645.1. Taxonomy (NCBI): domain Eukaryota; kingdom Metazoa; phylum Nemertea; class Palaeonemertea; order Tubulaniformes; family Tubulanidae; genus Tubulanus; species Tubulanus polymorphus. Next base: position 21,960,245 of record NC_134029.1, read on the forward strand.
TTGAATTGTTTTACAGATGATAGCGACAGTGAAAGTGATCACGGAAATGATCATCAAGATGATCATATCGCGGAATTACTAGCGGCTAGTTCAACTATTCGGTAATTATCATAGATGAGCTGCTTGTATTCAATGTAAGATGTATCATGTCCTGTTAGATGTAAAAATTGTGGATTTCTGTACAGAATATCACCGAAAAAGAAGAAGATCGGTCGCAGTCGTCGAGAGGATATCATCAAAGCAATTACAGCTGACGATCTCGTGGACTCTGATCATATGGTATGTACAATAAAAACATGGTTGCATAGTAAAAACACGCTTCGTTAAGACTTTCTAGGATATAGAAGATCTATGATGGTCGTCTTAAGAGTTCCATGTTGTATAATTATATTAAGAGCAGACATAAAACAATATCTCAATTGAAGTGATCTTCTTCTGTGCTTCGTTGAAGGTACAACAAAATTTCAAAAAGCTTCTCTCTCTCTTTTAAAGCGGGATGAACGCGATAAAGCATTCGCCAACGCTTACATGAAGAAAGTTAAAGATACTCTCAAGGACGAAAAAGAAGTTTATGAAAAGTTTCTCGTGTTATTGTCGAAATTCGGTGACAGTTCCGGATCACCGGTGCAAGTAAGTCGCAGGCGCGAATATTCGTCAACTGCGTTAATGCTTTTCTCATTACTTACCGCGTGTTATAATTAGAATTCCCTCGAGGATATCGCCTAGAATGTTTACCTTATTCTGAAATCTTTCATGTTCACATGATTCGAGCAGCTAAAGGTGTCATTTGGTACTTCGACAAAGTACTGGTTATTATCATTTGTTTGATATCGCCTTGTCAAATATTTCAAAAGTGCTTGTAATTAATTAACTGCTAGATCTAAAAAGACATGTGAGCTTACATTGTCGAATAACATGAATCGGATTCCGAAGAAATATACCAAAAAAACCCACTTTTTTAAGGTGATAGAAGAGATGCTTAGGATATTATTTTACTGGTACTTCTGATAACTTTCATAGCACGGAAAATCATTGTATTATCTGAGTAAATGGGACATTATTTCAGGAATCGTCCCGTAATGTTCAAAGAATAAAAAAACGACATCCGTATCAAACACGCGGTACATTTATTCGCACGGATTCAGTTCGTTTCCTCATTTCACATCGGGAATCCATATTTTGTTGAGAATCAGCAGAGATAACTCCTCTTTCTGCGCGTAATTCTTTGACTATTATCTCTCGAATATGCATGACTACCAAAATCTCCTTTAATGTAATATCCACTATCTGTATTAAGCTTTGATTAGCGCGTTTACCTGCTCGGTTTTAAACGTACTTGACGACGTCATCAATTGTTCGTGGTGGCCACTTACCTGGAAAACTCGCGTAATCAGAAAAATCTGGAAAGAATCTGGGAAGTTTTACCAAAAACCTAAGATCTTCACCGCGTGTTTCTTTATCAGTACGTGATTCAATGAAAATTGAATTAATTACATCGTTTTAAACCTAGAAATTTCTCGGATTCACTCGGGGTATTTGTGTAAGTGGTCGCCCTGCGTATGCTTTTGCGCTCATTAGATTTTCTCAAACGCTCGAGGAGTTTGTGATACAATCCTTCAGGGCTTTTGATTTGTAAAGGAAAAACTCGTAAAAAGCTGGTTTTTTTAAGCGAAAGCAGATATTCTTGTTTGTTAGATACAGAATCAATTGTCTTCCGTGTGGCTTTCATCGAAGCCAGTTGAGTTGTTTTTGAACTGGGAGCTTTGAAGTTGATATCGTTGATTCTTGTTCGTTTTGATATACTAGACCTGACCTAGCTGTCAATCGGTAATACAATTGGAGCGTGGAAATGAGCAATAAATAGTATTCGGGAATACCGTAAGTGAACAAGCCCTGAGTACACACCGGTCCAGTCACTCATTGTCCCCCAGATGCCAATGCTAAGAGGCGCATAGTCCACTAGTGGTTAAAAGGCCACGCATATACTTTTCAACTAAAATCGCTGTGATAATGCTTTACCCTGTGTGGTATATTTTAACTGTAACAGCATTCGTGCATGTGAGCTACTTTGTCAAATGGTCCTATTTATGATTCTTTCCCATCTTTTGACGGACCAAAACGGCAGTAAGTTAGAAAATATGGCCAACAATGCGCAATATTCTTTTTTCATTCGTTGGAAATTTCATCATCTCTTCGAAACGTCTGTTGCTGACACTGCCTGTTATTTAGGTTTAGTTGAAGCCTGCTACATACTTTAATCATGATGATGTTTTTGACGCAATAAGTTCTCTTAAGACAGTGTCCTGGGGACACGCGGTTTTTCTTTTATTTCATTTTTTTTAGGCCATTTGCGTGTTTAGAAAAGCGCAGTTAACTATGGCGCAGTTTTCTCTGTGCTTTTGTAAATGGAAAGGAAATTAATGTCCCTAAGATGCTGTTGTAAAAAAATAGAAGTTTCTGGCGTCGCACTAGCGGTTTGGTTAAGCGCGACTAGCGCCAAATGAGACGATACATTTCACTTGATGTGAATAAATAAAGGATTTCTTGTTGTTCGTTCTCGTTTCTGTATTCGACGTGCGGACTTTTGATGATAAATTGTTTCGACGAATTTTTGCCGTGGCTGAAAAGAATGTATAAATGCATATGTATATCGGAGACGTTGCTCGAATTTAGATGCGAGGTTTATTATTCCTTTCATAGGATTCAGACCACAACGCGCTGTTGATTTCGATGCCTATCTTATGTTATTCGATGGATCGCTAAGAAATCTGATTATTTTTCTCTCGGTTTCGTTTGATTCTTAGATTTATACAAATGTATTGTATATATATATATATAAGTTCTCCATCGGAATCAAGCGGTTCGCTCATTGGTAATTCCCTCGGGCAAACCAAGTTGCTTACGGTTCAGCTTTACCTATTTTGAACTTGTTTCATCGTAAACTTTCCACTGTAAGGTTACTTAAAAATCTTTCTACGCTTATTTAGTGACAACCTTCCTGCCCGATTAATTGCCGGCTTAGTCGACCTTGGATTGCAGAAAGCCGCAATCACACGAGTGTTTTCCCCTTGTAACAGATAAGCGTTCACACTGGTACGAAATGGATTCATGCCTGTTCGATATGAGTCAGATTTTACCTGACCAAAAATGGCGTACCAGGCCCATGGCAAATCTTGGCACGGGTCAAATTATATTGACCAGATGCTAAAAAATGATTCTGTAAATGATTCACCTCACTTGCCAAAGTATCGTTTTGATAGCGTTTTAGTATCGAGTGAGTGATTTACGTGTGAATGCGCTCTCTAATTGAGCACGGGCCAAATTTGACTCGCGCCTGAGCTTAATTGTCTCCAAGTGATTGCAACTTAAATGAATATGGTGCATTTAGGCCACTCATTAAGAAGACGCTCAGTGGGTTGAGTATATCAAAGACTCTTAAAGACCATGGTGGCCGGAGAGCTGTCCGAATGAATTTGTTTCGGAAATTTCTACTCTAATATCTGAATGAAGCTTAAGAGTTGCGCTCAGACCACTGATACATTTATCCAGTGTGTATAATGGTGCCTTTGTTCCAGCCTTTGTGTGATTCAAATGAATATTTTATCGAATTACGTCTAAAAGATGATACACGATTTTGCCGACGTTTTCTACATTTTCGAAGAAGAAATGTTTAATATTGCATGCTTCGGCTTCCGAAATGAGACCACGGTTTCGTAATTATCTCGCAGCAAAAAAAAAACATGAAAAATTTCATTGCTTTCTTTCTCCGTCGCATGGATTCAGACGAGCAGATATTTTTCGTTTACCGCCACCGAAGAATTTCTCCCAAGATAAAGAATTTTAAGCGAGAAATTCTTTTTATTTGTTTGTTTTTTCATCGTCGATGTTAAACTGACGTTTTTCATCCGTTGTCGTTTATTCTGAAGCCGAGTTCACGCTACATCATTTAGCCACATTCTGTATAGCCACGATCACGCGAGCTTTTTTGGCCTGTGCCGAGTTTTTTTTTGGCCTGTGCCGAGTTTTTTTTTGGCCTGTGCCGAGTTTTTTTTTTTGGCCTGTGCCGAGTTTTAGCCAAATTTAAGCACGGGTCAAAACGATTGTGTTTGAATTGCAACTGGTTCCGGAGGTGACTCACTTCGCTTTGTTTGAGCATTGTTTAGTATCGAGAGAGTGGTTTACTTGCGAACGCACTTTCTAAAAATAGACGCGGGCAAAATTTAACTCGGGGGTCTGATTCGTGCCAATTTGGCCCGGGTCAAATCGTCTCCGTGTGATCGCCGAGCGTGTGATCCGATAACTAGCCATGACTTCAGATCTCGGAATGAGTTTCGATGATCTACGGATGCTGGTGATCGACAGTGAGTTCATTTTTCACTTGAAAGCCACTCGTGCTTTCAAGATGTTTTTCAGGCTGTTCGAGATTACTTCGAGACATTGTGAATGAGATAGAGAACGCCTGAGGGATATTTCTGAATATCTCACTACGCGACTGATTGCGTCTTCTTTCCGTATAGAAAATACGCGTCTGTCGATTATTGAAAACGTCTGAAATGGGGGTTTTTTTTATACCTGTATCGTAAGTGAATTGTGATGTAATTCGTTTCGAATAGCCGCAAAGAAATCCATCGTTGCCGATGCGCGCCTTGTTCGCGGAATATTTTTCAGCTTCTCGACAACAAGTCGACGCAACAAAACTGGTTTAATCCAGACCACTGATTGAATAAATCCAGTTGATGTGAAATCCAGATCTGGATAAGATTTTCTACATAGATTCAACGCAGTTTCCCCTCGGTGCCGGTTACATTGGGAAAAAATTGACAGTTCTTTTGAATGATATATCCCGGTTTGGAATTATTTGGGAATTACGGTAGATGAATTTTCCTCTATAATCCGGGAAATATTTTGGAAAATTATTTTACACTTTGTGTAGCATTTCCTTAGAGCAACTTTCTTCTGAAATACTTTGAATTTTATTTTAAACTGTGCGAACCATGATTCCAGCTAAATCCGGATTTAATATACTTTAATATCTAGCATATTAAACCCCTATCTATAAACAGGTATTATACAACTCCTGGATGCTGTTTTTGAGCATCAAGGCTTCACCTAATGTTCTCATCCAGGACCTTTCTCACCCCACACATGAACTGAAAAACGACTGCAAATGCCAGACAATGATCAGATCAATTCTTTAAGGATTAATTCAACATCTCGAAGTTTATTGATACTAATATTATATAAGGCATATCAGGTTTAACATAAGTGGGCAATAGTTGAACAATATCGACAGTTTACGAAATAATATTTGATACTGTTACAATATGTTAATAATGACATAATCAATATGTATAACATAATTCACATATTCATGATGAATGGTATATGGAGGTAGAGCGATTAATCGAATGCCATTAGTTCATCCGACAGTGTTAACTTATTCAAAATCAATTTGAAAACCCGGCTTTTCCCGTGGAGGAAGAACTTTGAACGTGATTATACGTGGAAAGTTGCGTTTAAACGGTTCAAATCATTACGACTAGGATATTATTATCATAACAGTATCCTGTCAATCCATTAGCGCGAGTAATTTCGCTGAATTTAAAAGTTAATCTCGGATTTCACAGTTTGGAGTACCGTATCATACGTGTAGTTGTGCAATAGAAAAGTGGAATAATTTGTTATTGTTTAATCTGTAGCGGAAAATTTTCGATATCAATTATAAAACTTTTAGGAGAATGATGAATGAGAAATTGTTAACCACCTGCGGCATGCAGCGCTATTAGATCCTGTATCTTCTCTATACAATCTGTTTTTTATTCAGAGTCCCGACGACTCCTTGATTCCTTCAAAACAGAAAATGCTTTCGAAGGTGCTTGGAACTCCTTTATTTCGAGTAAAATACCTAAAACAAACCTCCATTTGATAAAACCGTATCAATTTTGAAATAAACAATTTGAAATTTTTGTCTTGTTTGTAGTTGTACAGTAGACTACGCCTTAATCAGTGCAGTTGGGACCAGGATTGTTTGTTACCCAATTAGGCGGTTACCAAATTAAAAACTGAGTTTAGATAGACTTGCTTACAAAAACACCAAAAGCAATTTACAGTCAGAATTAGAGTTTAGGTAATGTATAGGATAAAACTTTGCTTACAAACTCGCATGTTTTACCGAGATAAACAGTTCAGCTGAACACTATGTACAGTTCCAATATGAAATTGACTATCAGCTCTTATTAACAGAGTTTTAAAACAAAACATGTTTCACAAATACGATTCATTGCAACAAAATTCATAATACAATCAAGTGACAAAATAAATGCCAAAATGACCATTAGAAATACGTCACGTTGTTCTCTTTCTGGTAACTCCTCGTCACCGTGTGAACGGTCTGATACAGTATCTAGCTATGTCTTATGAAAGCTAACTACATGCTATGAAAAAAATAGTGCGTAAATAGTTTTTCTGGTGACACGGAAATAGCAGGAAAGAAGGCGAGGTAAGTTTTAAAAGAAACCAATCGGTGCCCGGTCTCGTAAATCGATTATGTCATTTGAATCGGACAAGTAATTCGGTACGTACTCATTACCTGACTTGAGGCAACAAGTCACGAGTTGCTCTTCCGGATCTGTGTTCGGTTACTGTCATAGCTGTCATATCGGAAACAAGATTGGTAGTTCGCCGAGTTCAGTGTGCAAGTCATGTGATCTTCATTAGTCAAATACACGCCGCGTGTCATCGCGACGTTTGGAAAAAAAATGTAAGAGAATTCGTTCGCAGAAAACCTGCGGGAAACTTGGCCGGAAATGAATTTGATCGCATGAAAGGATGCAAGAAAATGAGCAAAACTCACCGTTGATGATTTAACTGATTTATCGCGATAGTTTCGAGGTTTTGAAAAAACCCTCAGAATAAACGGTTAAATCATCAGCTCTGCGACCTTGTCTTACTCTTCTCTTTGCCGATGATTTCAGAGAGCAGGGTCAATTGTTCCCGTGGCTGTGTTTGTTAATCCGTCTGCGGTCATCAATATTAATAACAGACGCTGTAAACAGCTTCGGTTAATCTGACCGTAGAGATCTTATTGCCAGTGATTCTTATTTCATGCCCGCGCAGCTGGATGATTTCATCGCCAAAGGCCTTGTATTCCCTTTGGCCTTCATAATCCAGAGCTCGTCGTCAGATGAACTCATATTGTTTTTTGATGTACCCGCTGACGAGTCGCGAAAGCTAATAAATTGAAATTGATGCGCTGATACTTTTCCCCGGGTGCTGTCGAATGTCACATTGCTGATTGAATAAAACACATCGGATTACTGTAGATGGAAAACCGATTAAATTCGCGATAAAACCTCGAGGAAGGTTTAAGAAAAAGATTCTTTTCACTTTTTCATGAACGTACTTATTGGGTCCGATTTAAAGATGCATTTTTTTTTTCATGATGAAGGCGAATATGAAATGATAGAAAAGTTTAGTGCGAAGGCTGGATGATTGCACGGGTTCAAAGACTAATGACTAGATGCTCGAATGTTCGTCGACGTTCATTTCAATGCAGTTTATGAAATAATCGATTTTGAAAACTGATCGAGAACCAGTGGTGAATAAGATTAACAGTCTTATGATCGCGTTCAATTAGCAGTTTACAATCGACAAATGGATACACAGTTGTTTTAATGGAATGCTCATTAAGTTCATTAACTGTTTCGATTGAAGTGTTACTTTTGAGAAAACGTTGAAATATTCATCTCATCTGAGCGCGGTGCTGAATACTACTACCTGTGATCATTGATTACCTGCTTCCCGTCTTATATGGGAACGTCTCGTTACAGTTTGGTGGTTACATATGTATTATTCATAGTTTCCATTGATGATTAGGCCTTTTTTTGCAAAGTTATTTGGAGTACGGAGGGCGAAGTGAAAAACGATGAAAATTTTAAAAATCTTTTATCATTTAAGTATTTTCCACGTAAAACTTCGAAATGACTGCAGAAAAAGTAAAAAAGAAGGATGAATTTGATTCAAACGATGGGAGAAATGAAAAATCACGAGATTGAAAATTGAGGTCAGCAACTTTTACGAGATACTAGATTGAAATCAAGATGGACAAAACTTTTTTTTTCATTGAAAATTGATGATGGGAAGACAAAAGACTAAAAAGGAAAACATTTTTTGCAGAAGTCTAGGAGGTGGATGCGTACTCCAAGTAATGAGAAAAGGCCTAACTAATTGATTAAGTCTGGCTATGTTCAGAGACCATACTGATACGACCGGTCAGTGAACTGAACGATACTCTCGTGTTCTGGGTGACCGACGCCGTAGCGGACATGCGTCGACGTTCGCGCGCGTATTTATAAATCGAAACCAACGTCTGACGAAATTTACGCCCGGACGCGCAATAAAGGTAGAAATTCACGCAGTGATTTACGTAAAGTAGTAACGTCGTCGCCGCTTTCGTTATCTTTACTCGTCGCCGCTGTTCCCGAGTCGTGACGTCGGTTACCATTCGTACGATCATGTAAATACAGTTCGGCGCGGACAGAACTAGAAATATAGTCGTCACGACGAGTAACATCAACGTTAAATGCCAGCTCGACGTCGTGATGTGGTTACGCTGTTTGTTGGACCGACGATTAGTCGTCGCGACGTTCTGCAGGTCGATGTCGTTGTTGGAGTTGGCGTACAGGTTCCTCCTGACGCGCCACGCGACGAACATGTCCTGCACGATGATGATATTGAAAACGAGCAGCATCAAAAACGGCACGAACGAATAAAACACGGCGTCGACGATCGGCCAGACGCGATGGTGGAAATTCGAAAACTCTCTACGCGGTATGCAATACTTTCCGCACGGGTTTACGAGCAATTCCATCGTCCAGAAAAGGTGCATATTGAGACCGACGTCGATGACGGCGAGTAGCAGCAATACTTTCTTAATTCGCGATATCGTGCTGAGTTGGATCGCTCGCAGCGGGCTGTGCACGGCTAGAAACCGGTCGACCGTCATCGCGACGAGTATCCACGTCGCGAAGTCGAACGTCCAATAGTTGACGAACGACATCGTCTTACATCCGGCGTCGCTGACCTGGTTCAAGTCGAAGCCTGTCAGAAAATAGATCCATTTGCGTAGACCGTTGAGATAGAGAACGGCCGTGTCGGCGACTGCTAGTATCGCCATGTAGAAATACGTGCCCGTTTGACGCATCGTTCTCTGACACAGAACGATCAACGAAATCGTGTTTCCGATTGTTCCGATTATTATGATTATCGGTAACCCGTATACGTAGATTTGTCTGAATTCGGGAATATCGGCGATCACCGGGCAGTTAATCGTAGCGTTGCTACGGTTGTCGATACCGTCGTTGCTGTAGACGACCGATGGTTTCCGAGTCGCCGCGTCGCCGCACGAAACGAAAGTCAAGAAACCGAACAATTGTACGACGATATCAATCGGATTCATCGTTCTGATCTAACTGACTGAACCGTCAAATCGCGAAGATCGTTTTACGCGATCGGTTTTAATAACTTTGTCTTAGTAGTTCGTCGTCGATTGTCGAAACGATTGTCGTTTTGTTGTTTTTTCGCCTGTTGCAAACAAGATGAAACGGCGAAGCTGTCGTATTGTGATTTTCGATCATTTTTTTATTCCGTACAGCTGAGATAACGACATTAGGCTATTAGTCATGTAACGAATCCCCGCGTTGACTTAAAGCGCGCACTCACAAATGCCTAATCCGTGAATACAATTCCGCATTACTTCATCTGCCATGGACCGGTAACTATTTCCTGAATACGGTCGTCGCTTGTTTTTACTCGTAGATGAAATTCCATTCAGCGATTGCGATCTCTCGAGAGATGGCTTTTAGTCTGGAAAAGAAGGAAGAAAGACGATCTTTAAAACGAAGTGTCCATCAGACAGCTGATCAGCTGTAATGATCGGTAGAAGTGTTTACAACTCGATTCAGTTTGCTATCGCATGTCAGTCCGATAAAACTTACTGCCTAATCTCCTACGTAAGATATGTGTTCAATTTTAGTTTTTTTTTTAAATTTTTAAAATGAGGCAATAAAACCGTGGACTTTCGAAGTTGTAAGATCTCGGGTGGTATTTTTGATAAGGTTTTGAATAGACAACTTTTTAATCAAAATATTTTGCATGTTACAAAGTATATCAGTACTCAGAAGTGAGGTAGTTCTTTATAGTGGCAGTGTAATTTTACCGCGGTCTTTCAATCCAGAAAAAAATATTCTCCCCTAGTTGAGGTATTGCGCAAATCTTCACTGACCAACAGGTCATAAAATCTCTGAAGTGATTTTAATGTATTTTTCACACTTCCAGATTCTACTTTTCGCCAAATTATCCCTCATTTGTCGGCCGAACGCGATGTAATCAGGCCGGGTATGCGAGGGAAATTTGATTTGTTCATCAGACGCCCGTTATTGATCCCCCTGAAGGTTTGACATGACAAATATGATTAGGACATTGTATTACAGATGTAACTGATGATGCAATCCGACCACGGACTGACTGGAGTCCGCGCTCTCCTACCTGCCAGTGAAGAGAATAGTTTTCTCGCGATCATTATATTCAATGGCCTAATAGCAATTCAAGGTTCCCCCAGTAGCCCTATTTATCCTGCGTAAGCCGGAAGAATTTCTGGCAACTATGAGCCAAGAGAGTAAAACATGATTGGCTGAAGCGGTACGAGACACGGTTAGTGGCACCTCGGAGAGAGATTTAAACTATTCAAACAGCCGATACGTAGAACAGTTGTACGCGACGGCGAAAACTCGTAAAAGATTATTTTGAAGCCGTTAAAAAGTCGGCGATCGCGAGACAGAACGTAGCAGTCAAGATAAAGATTGGTTTTAGTAATTGGAAATATTAATTAGACGAGATTATCTGACGTTTTCACAATCTTGTTTCAGCCATGACCTACTCAACAATTTTTGCTTTATTAATTGGAGTCATTATAAAATCAATTTACACTGCGCAGCAATTATGGAATTATCTATTTAATCGTGTAGGTTGGCACAGCAGCACTTTCCCGGCAATTCTACAAATTCAATTATCGAATGCCTTTAAATGATCAATTAGGTGTTCACGTAAGTTTATTTATAACCAGTCTGTGTGGAAACTGATAAAGATTCACTCAGATATTGAATAACAAAAGTTTATTTCAATTTCCATCAATCTGAATTCCTCAGTTAAGGTTAGATTTCGCCTCTGAAATGTCCAAATTGTGCATATTGACAAATTTGCCCCAGGTCAAACTATTGAACCAGGCCCGAGTCAAATTTGGTCGGCACCTAACTAGAGAGCGCATTCACACGCAAACCACTCTCACCAATTACTAAAATGGTACATCAAAATAATGCTGCTGTGGGCAAGTGATTTTTGATTTTCTAGAACCAGTAAGCATTCGCAAAGAATAATTTGACCTCTTTCAAAATATGGCGCAGGCCTAATCAGAAGATTCTTAATGGGCCATCATTGATCTATCAAGCAGGTACATCAGGGGGGCCTTGAGCATGTGTGAATCATTGGTGCAGGTCTCGCCCAGTGTAGGCTAAATTTGGCCGAGGTTAAAACCCTCTTTGAAATAGGTAGATTTATTCTCGTGCTCTATGCATCATTTCAAAAAGAGTGGATGAGGAAGGTGCCAGAGAAGCCCGGATACTGAATGCAATGCTTAGTTCATTAATAACGTGTTTGTTGTATTCTGTTGTCGCTATATATATACGGCTATGCGGATAAAATTCGTCCCGCGAGATGCATCCATTTCGCCCGTTTATAATCATAAAGAAATATGTATAGGATGAGTAAAAGTGACTGCTGCGTGACTGGAATTCGTCCGCAGGGTGCTGCAGTATCGCATCATTAAACGAACACTGCATACGAATTGATGTCGAAATATGCCGAAATATGCGTGAAAATGCCGTTAACGTCTAAACTTTAATACCGCATTTCATTAACACCCTGACTTTCATCTTTTAAAATGCTCTTACAGCAATTTTTTTTTCGTTACCTAATTCCCCTGAGTGTTTATGATTTCCTTTAGTGATTAAATCGCATATATTCTATAAGAAATTTACTAAAAATCCAGTAAGCCGTATAACCGAACTACCTCTACCTCTGGTGTAATCATACCGCATTGCGATATAATTAATGCGATATAGTTAAAAATTGCGACCGTTCGATATTAAAATTCTCATCTATAAAACTTATATCGCACCTGATATACTGCATCGATAAAACACCCGCGACGAGCTCACCGGTAACATATCATGAAATTGTAATGAGCTTTGATAATACAAAGCACGCTCGTTAATTAAAATGTGCTAATACGAGAAAAATTAAGCTCGCGGGTTAATGTGGCGAACCTTTTTAATTTCTATGAATGAATGCTACGCGTGGTCGGATGACATTTTTCTGGACTCTTTAAAATTCTTCGAAGAATTTCGTTTCATATGTCGTAGTTTTGCTGTGTAAACGACTGGCATGCACGATGTCGTCGTCGTCGTCGTCGGACCTGCGTCGTTTGCGTGTTAATAATTGTCTCGGCGAATGATTCAACATGAAAACATACGACGCGACGAAAACCTCCGTATCGTATCGCCTGCTGGAAAGCATTTATTTTTCGCGAATAATTAAAACGCTATTTTCTTAAGATCGAAATGATTAATCGAAATGTCGTTTGCGTAGATTTTTTTTCGTTCTCGAATCGATACGACGTTAGCGTCCTGAATTAAGTACAAATTGTTATTATCATAGATTAATGGGTCGGCATCGGCGCGAACTTTTACAGCTTTTTGGCAAAAATTGGGTACAAAATATTTAAGGTGTCTCCAAAAATGATGAAATTCTTGTGTTGGTTCAACTCATGGTAGTTCATCAGCCACTCATGGCTTATCATTGCATCAAGCAAATGTATAGGTGAACCAATTGTGACAGTAGCAGAGCGGTCCAAAAGAAGATGCCCAAAAGAAAAAGAACGATTAGGATAACAACTTCGGTATCAAATCATAAGCTAGTTAATTGCACAATCGGCAACAATTAAATCCGTGTTCATGAAATAGATGACGCACACACTGAAAGTTTCGTGAATATTAAAATCCGTAAGTAAGAAAATACTCAAAAAACTTTGTGAAAATAAAAGGGAAGAGAAAGAGATTGAAAGAAAAACGAAAATGGGAGGGGAAAAGACTTCCCACATACGTCTGCTCCGAGAAAGTTCTAATAATGGTGTACAAAATAAAACCTCTACGCGTCGGCCGAATAAAAAAATGCATCCCAGAGGTGGATATTCCGAATTGATAGGACCCCGCGCCTCCAGGAATCTTACCAGAAACCTGTGATCCTAGTCACGTAGGCAAAATGCTGCAGTAACCCAGAATGAGCAGCAACCAGGACATCTCTGTTTTAAATATGCAATTTAACTACCGAATTCTTCGAAATTAAATTCGACGCCGGCTTTGTTAAAAACAAACGAAATACTTTATCCTGTGCCCATGTTACACAACATTAACCTTCAAGGAATAATTAAGGTTATTGTTAATGAATTAGTAATCTTCAAACTTGGATAACACATCTACGGACTGTATATCATCTTGAAAAAAAGTAAGCATATGTTGCTTCTTGACTTTCGACATCTACATTGTGCTTACTATCTCATTCTCTTACCGCTCAATAGAGCTTAATGGACTAATATTAAAAAAAGCCTGTTTGATGAAAGTTTCATCTGTCATTTAGTCGGGTTAAGATGGATGAATTTATCATGAGATCTGAGATAGGAAATGCATGTTTATGCGTTTGCCGCCATCTGGCGCATATACGACTTCCTCTCAAGGGAAAGTGCCGGTCATAATTTGCCTTGTTCCACACGTCACCTGCTGATGACACTTCTACCTGCAAAGCATTTTTGCTCTCATTTACCGTCGGTTATTTTGAGATGATACCATCGAGTTGGTCTGATCGAAATTCCCTGCGTATGTCTGGGAAGTTGATGGAACAGGGCTGTAGCGTGCAGGGCGGGGGTTGAATGAAATATGAATCGTAACACTTACACCTGGCAATATACCAGTAATACAGGTGTATTAAATTTGTACATTAGTGCGCCTCGGTGCAAATCACTTACAGGACATTGATTTGAGGCTTAAGATTTTCAAAATTTCTTCGGGGGAGGGCACCCACACCCTTGAACAGTTTCGACCAAGTCAAAAATGAACCCACCCACATTTATCACGCTGCAGGCGCGTGGAAGGCGCTTCAGTTTTTTTCGATTTTTTGAGAGGACACAAAAACTTGTAAATCGTAGCCATTTGTCAATGAGATATTCATGATTCTTAGTTGAAGCTTTTCATAAGGATCGAAATGATGAAAGCATGATTACCGATAAGCAATGTCTTCAGATTATTCTACCAATACAGTTTAGGAATAGATTTAGCTGGATTGAATGTCGTTGAATCAATTGTCACAGTTCCAGCTGTGATCGATAATTAGTTCGATCTTGTTAGATAGTGTCATTACAGGATAATACCCTCATCAGGCTTAACTGTTAATTTTGAATCGTAGTTAGACGACGAGCACGAGACAGCGCGAGACAGCGTTAGTCTCCGGTCTGTTATTTTAAGATTATGTCGTCGCAGGACCTCCTCACCGATTAATACGATGATGATCCCCTTTTTCGGAGAAAGTTTAACTACTCGACCTTTCTTAATGATGTTTTTTGCATCATGTACACTCAATCAAGAGTGGCCGCTAACCTGGAAATCGGGGATAAGCCAGGGAAATTTTATTTCTTTGAAAGTCACGGAATAGCCTGGGAATTTTGCAAAAATTCTAAGAATCGGAGGGAAAGTCAGGCACCCTGACCACGAATCTGGAAAACACAGGGAAATGATTTTTCTCAGGGAAAACACAGGGAAATTACTTTTGTCTCGCACGCACGTTTTCACCGCGAATGTTTACAATTGTCTACCTGATTATATATCAAGGATCATATGGTAAGTAATACAAAGTTATAGCGCCACTTTCTAACAAATTTATAAAATCACAGCGGAGTTATATCAGACGATAGGCTGCTTGTCTTTAATTTTATATTTGTCATGGTCTCCATATGACGCCCAGCACAGGGAAAACAACTTTTCACAGGGAAAACACAGGGAATTTGCAAGTGGGTGGTTTGTGGTCACCCTGTCAGGGAAATTAGTTAAAATTGCTAGATCATGCGTAGAATCAAACAGTTTCAGTCTATGTCTTATACATTTGACTGCGTTAATTGATAGGATTTTGGCAGATCAAGTAAAAAAGCTAAGTGTCAGAGAATAGTCGGGGAAAACGCAAGTCTAAAGAGGTCGCCCTATCATTTTTCAGGTCTTCAAACGACTGAATTAATTGACATTGTTTCGTATTACTCGAGAAAGTTACACATATTCGATTAAGTCGCATCGGGACGGAGGCCATTTTTATTGACCTATTCGGAATAATAAACGTATACAGTTTGCTCTTATTCGGGCAATAAAACGAGAATTAGATTACCTTAGGTCGATAAAGATCGTCTATTATTGGCCTTCACATTTGCCCCGGAAGCCAAATAATCCCGTACCAACGATAAGCGATGATGCCAATTTTTTTACCGCTATGTCTCGACTCACAACTTAACTTATGTCGTGCCATTTTTCTCATTGTTTCCTTCGTTGCGCCAGTTTCCTCCTAGCATTACCATAATTGCCGACCTAAATGGATACGCCGATGGATATTCCTTACAAATTACCCGACTGTCTCTAACATTAACATTATCGGTTTTGAAGAATTCAATAGATTTTTCGTCGCGATATTTGATAAGCTGTCATTTTACTGTCAGTACTACCTGACTGTACGCATATACCAGTACGAGTACTATATTCGAGTACGACTATTCGGTACGTGGCGGTTTAGTTCAATTTTCTGGTATAGACGATCTGAAATTCTAGTCATGAAGGAAGCGCAATTGGCGGCGTTATTCACGGCGTTAACTGTTTAGATGGCGGCGATAGTAAAGCTACGGTAGAAAATCTGCTCATTCCACAAGAGCATTAACTGCGCTTTAACCCTGTTACATCCTCAAAGCAAATCGCAATATTTGAAGTCTTTTCTTCTAGAGAATTCGCTGCCGATATCAAACTTAATGTAAAAATTATTATTATTATTATTATTATTATTATTATGTTTTATTTCAGACATATGTCCATATAACAAATCTTTTTTTACAAAAATATTATAATGATAAATATACAAAATACATAGCACTGTTTTCATCTAATGATATTTCACCGAGCCGATCAATTTACTTTATGATGCGTGTTATTTTAGTGGTCCTCGTAGAGAGATATTGTTAATTGCTACAGAATCCCAGCGGGCTTAAATTCTAACGCGTTTTGATTATCCGTTTCAGATATTTTATTTTCGTTCTTATCCGAGGAATCAGCGGTTACTTCTGTGAGGATTTATTGCCCTTTTCCGATTAACCGTGGTTCAGTTTTCCCATGCCGTCAAAACCGTTACAATAATGTTTATATATTGATAACTACTATGCATTATGTAAGGGGTTTCTGTGTGAGTCGATGTGCACTACCGCATCATCGATATTGGCATTTGAAAATAACAATCACAACTGTGAACATCGGCATTTATTTTTTGATTAAAAGAATTTCATGACCCTTACTTTCGATTTGCTGAATTTTCATTTGATGAATTTCCGTGTCTTGGAATAAGGAATTTGTATGATTGGATGTGCACTACGTCATCTATATCGGGGCTAGACTGGTTGCCGGTCAATTCAATTTACTTGTCGATATATTCTTTATTGATGCTTTATATTGTATCATATATGTTATTTTTCAAGTTGTCGATAAACTTTCATGTTATATTGTAGGGTACATGGCCACTTAATCAGCTAGTTATAGAATCCGAATATGTTACCAACAGAAATTGTGTAAATTATTGTCACAAATACGACTTTGTTTCATTCATGTTCATCTTTATCCTTATCTAATTGTCCATACTTGGTAAATACATACTTCTGTTACTATTGTTACTGTTAGTATTGTGTAGTTTGCATAGCATCTTGTATTTGCATTACGGTGAATGTTATCGTGACATTGTTTCTTGTATTGGAGCTCCGATACTTGCTCGAATAGACAGTAATTTACATTATACATGGCTGTTTAAACGGCTAAATGACAATCGATTTTCTGAGTAAAAAAAATCTGAACTATTCCTATTATGATGTGTGAAGTTACGTAGGACACTTAATCCTGGAATCGAGTATCGTCTGTTCATAGGAGCAGTTGTTCAGTTATTCGCTGTACCGATTCATGGCTTCTTCTTCCCCGATGAAACTTGTCGGAATAATTAACTAATGATAGCGAGTTTACCTAACATTTAATCCTCGGGATTCTTATCATTTCGATGAAAGCCGATCTTAAACTAATTTCATGTCGGCAGCAGATGATTAAACAGTGCACTTATCAGTGTTATCTAACGCGATGAAATGAGCGAAGAATTGATTCTGACGAAGTTGAAATCGAATTTCTCCGAGTCTAGTCAGTAGCATGTACGCTATGTAAGCAATTCGGCATCGTGACTTTACTTCAAAATGAATAAATAATTTAATTCGATTAAATGAAATTTAATTATCAGGAAGAAGTTGCCCGTATTGCTAATCGGGTTTTATGCGAGCGAGGTCGATATCGGATGTTTAGAAGTATTTGCATGTCGCAAAACGAGCTTGCGTTACCAGTTTGTATGCAAAATGAAAATTGAATCGGCAATCTTTGAACGAGGTCCTTTTTCGCACATTAGTTCCTATTCTATCCATCGAAGGTATATATTATGACTAGAAACAAGTGATAACTTCAATTCGAAATTTTTCGCTTACAGAAAGTGACAGATTTCAATTTTCCACCAGTAGCGAGCAACTAGATATTTTTTCATAAAAAACTTTGTGAAGAATTTTTCTTACCTGAAAAATATGCGAAAAAAATTTTAAGTCCAGTCGTATTCCGGTAGTAAGAGGTGGTGCTGAAACCAGTCGTTTCAGTGTTATAGCGCGTCTCCTTAACAGCACTTCGGGTTCACGTGTGCAAGCCAGTTGTAAGTATCATTAATTGGCCAATCATTGCGTTGTGGGTGTGCGCGAGTGAAAGGAATGACAAGAACGTCTTTATTCGTCGCTGCCGCTGCTGCTGCTGCTCCGCCAAAACCTTGTCGCCATTTCGAATCCATTCGACCATCAAACATTTCGTGCTGTTACTCGCGACGAAGATTTTGCAATTTTTTTTTTTAAATGAAGATTCATTCAGCTCAGCAGCTCAAACAGCGGTACGTCGTTATCTGTTTTACGTGTACCGATAAAGCGTCTTCGTATGCTTACCATCCCTTGCCCCTTATTATGCGTCGCCCGGCTAAAAATTAGGCAAATACAGCAAATGTCATCTAGGACGTCATTAGTTCTGTGATGGGAAAATAGATGCGATTTAAATCGCTGTCTTGGCATCGTGTAGAATATTCTGGCTAAATGATGTATTCGGATATGATATTTGGGCAATGATTTCGGGTTTTGTAGGGACGTATCGATAATTTTAGTGACGGGGAATATATTTGCGAATGCGCCCCGGTGCACTACCTGTAAGTATTGGTTTTTGTGTGTAGGATAAAGTTCATCGATCATTCGGTGAAAAGCTTCGTTTTAGCGTGCTGCGCGCGTTGGGTATTTTTAGGACACCGCAAAGTCAACTTTAATGCAAGTATAATAGACTTAGCGTTAGTATCTTGACTTTACGTCGATCGTTATTGTAAGGTCTAGATTAGACCATACATGCCTTGAAGAGTGTAAATATACCAAAAAAAATATTGATAAAGCCGGTACATTTCAATTTTGTTATAAACAAATATTTTGTGGTTTGTAGTATATACACCTCAATGCGAAGCCCATGAAATTTGGAAAATTGTAGTTTCCCAGTCATTCGTTAAACTTCTGGGCCCGGTTTCATAGACTGAGTATCAAAGTTATCCCTAGGGGTAAATCCTTAATCTGGGTGACAACCACCATAGTTACAATGAGAAACCATGGTTATAACTGACAAATTTTAAAATGTTCCTAGGGACTATTTTTCTTCCACATCTATGAAACCCAGCCCTGGTATTCGGAGTGCTGTGTATGCGCTTGCCGGAGGCGAAATATGATGAAATTTGATGAGAATGACCTTCAGATATACGACCGGGGTATCTAAATTCTCCATAAACTAGATTTCATGCATCACTTTGAAGTTTGTGTCGCTGAACGCAAACGTCGGTTAATGGCAAGATCGAACGTAATGATGAGATTACTGTATACAGCGTATACAAACATACTTTGCGCGGCGAAATTTGAAAATTTGATCGCGAGTAAATTTGTAATGATCGCCGATCACCTCGGTACGGTCTCGCTGATTAATTAGAATCCAGCGACGTCGCGGAGATTTATCTAACTAGTCACGCTGCTGACATGTCTATGTTGACTAAGCTAATAACAAAATGATTGTTGATTTGTTTGTAGAACCATGAACGCTGGGTGTGACAACTAATGAATGTTGAAACTTCCGTTATTAAATGTCCCGTCATAAAACTTATTAGTATTTGCAGATTAGAACAGAACACTTTCCTACTTTCCTTTTAGCCTCGATGTTTGAGTGAATCCATTTTGTTTTGGATAATTTCTAATTTTCGTCTATTGCGTTTCAGGTTTACAACGTTGTATGATCCTGAATTTTCGGTTTCGATTTAATTTCAGTTGTACGCCGATTTACAGTCGCTGCTGAAGAAGTATCCGGACCTGATCGAAGAATTCGCCGGGTTTCTGCTGCCCGAACAGGCCCAGGAGTGCGGCTGTTATTCGACCAATCAACAATTCAGTCAAGCTCGTAGTTTTTTACGGAAACTTGAGGTGCGTATCGCAGGACTGCCAACTGTTACTGATTTTCAGTATTTTGTTACTATTTTGCCGCGAGAAATACTGATTTGCTTTGTTTGATGTGTACAGAAATGTGTAAGATATCACTGAGGTCTAACCATTGATTGCTGAATAATTTGATCATCTTACTGATAACGCTTATCAGAAGTTGACAGCCCTGGTATCATGACGATGAATTTTTTTGATAAGGGAATGAAAAAACATTCGTCCCTGAAGGGTATGCGTAACAATATGCCTAAGTGCTTGTTCTACATTACTATCTAGTTAGAGTTGGTTAGGTTTTCAACCTACTTACTCGCATCACATAGATCCTCAGGGATTTGTTTATCTCAAACAATTCAAGGTTACGCTGTTCTCAGTGATCCGCCAACTCAATTATGTATCAAGGAAAGAAACTAAGGATAAGAAAACAGTTAACTTTTATTAGCATCGGTTCACCATATTGGCATCAAGAGAAACCATCATTTGGAGACTTCTTATTCAATCGGTGTGTACCTTTCCTCTGGAGGCATTATTAGAACGATGCAGCCTGTAATTTTTGATGGCTTTTCCTGAAACTTGATGTGAACATTGGAGATGGTGAGATGTTCACTCATTTTTTTAATGGATGTCGAACCAGCACGATTTAGCTAGTGATTCGTGATGGATTTGCGTGAAACTTGGTCTAAGAGTTGAGACTGGTTTATCTATTCTGGACTTGAACCAATAACTGCTGTTAGAACAATAACCACACTCAAACGTGGTGAACGGATAATAAGATAAAAACCCACTAACTACAGATTAAAAGAATTAAAAGCAAGAATTTATTTATTCAATCTAAAATATAAATAAGTCTTATTTATATTTTAGATTGAATAAATAAATTCTTGCTTTTAATTCTTTTAATCTGTAGATAGTGGGTTTTTATCTTAATAACTGCTGTTTTCTATGCAGTGTGCAATATGTTACCTGACTTCAATTTCTTGTCCTTTGCTATTTGCTTACCCCGGGGACATATACTCGGCATTGCAATATTCTAGTTATATTTTGCGGAAATTCTTCATTTCTGAATTGGTGATCGTTTAACCTATAACCTACCTTTGATGTTTTTTTAAGACATACATTACGCTTCAAATCAAAACTGAAGTCGCCGATATATTGGATAATCTTGCAATATTAGAGAAAATGGCTTAGAACTATTTACTCCTCAAAAATTTGTTACCCGCTGGCCATTCACGTGAGGAATTTTTCATTTATCGCGAGGAAACTAACACCAGTATACAATCCGTTCAATATTTTGCCCCTCGGAAAAAATAAAGTCAGTCAATATCTCGATGATTGCACTTTTTAGCATTTAAAAAGTTCATTTTCTGATCGATTCCTTTTTTCATGAGGTTGGCAATCCCGTATTGCAGGCCTCACAGCGACACTATATTTACTATGTACTATATTTTTTTCGACCTATCACTATATTTACTATATCAATATATTTACTATATTTTTGCAAATTTGTACTATATTTACTATATTTTTTTTTGGGGCGGGCACAAATCTAAAAAAACAGTTCCAAATCTGCTTCTGAGGTAACAATTCCTTGCTTTTACAGGTATATCATGTGGCTTGTATTTAACATCTTACATTTTGTTTCTTTTCATGTGGTTGTGTGACTTTATTGTGAGATATTGCTATGCCGAGGTGACCACACCCGATACCCGTGCATCTCAACCATCTGCAGGACCATAACCTATTAGTTGCACTGGTAATCACTTGTGTGGAACCTACTCAATACAGTCATACGCCACATTGGATGGTTGATATGAGACAGTGGAGTGGACACAAAATCGGTTTGGCTAGTAGCATTATGCCTCCAATCATGCTGAATTGCTCTGATTTTCATTTGGCATCATTCTAAAAAGATACTATATTTTCTCTATATTTTTCCACTGTATTTATATGTTTTTATATATATGTATGTTTTACTACTACTTTTTCAAATTCTGCTGTGAGGCCTGCGTATTGCTATCAGCCAGGACGATAACCAGGAAAATTGCAGAAAACTGGGACTTATAAATGTCTATTGCAGTTACTAAAATCTCAGTTCCTTTCATAAATGAACTTGGTTGCTTTGTTCTGAGAATTATGAATTTTAATTCAGTTTTTCCGTTGGGCAATGTTGTTGATATACAGCACTCAGTCGATTATGGAATTTGGAATTGTACAAGCACATTCGGATGACTTCCTGATGTGTCAGGTCACGTATTACTTAAATCACCATATGTCAGCAAGCCCATACTAAAGTAACTTCCTCCAAGTTTTCTATATAAAGCTATCTAATCTAATCTAATATGCTCTAACGTTAGAAGTTTGTGTTTTACTTTGACCAGGTACGTAGTAGTGATTCCGCGGTGGATGCTGCTTGAGTTCGCGAAAATTGTTCTAATTGGCAGCTGCAGATTTTACGACTCATTGACAGCGTAATATAGCTTCCACCCGTCGTCGATATCGTCGTCGATATCGTCGTCCGTCGAGGGCTAGTTAATGTTGCGTTGGAATGATTCCAGTACGGTACTCATTTCAAGGTTTGCCTCGTCTAGCGTAGCCTAAAGGCTTGCGTAACGTAGCATGTTACATCGTGTAGTTTTCGTGTTGTCCGAACTTCATCAGAGATGAAAAACACGGCGCGTTCTCTCTCTCTCTCGCCCGGTGTTAATTGTAATTTCTCTTGACCGCTGCATTTGTAGTAGTGAACGAATCAGTATCGTGGTATCGTAATTCGCATGCTTGCTTGATTTCATCTTCACTCGCCGATCCCGATCCCGAATCTTTAAAAAGATTATGTAAATGCCTAGATTTCAGTTTCGAGTCATTCATCGTTAATTTCTCTAGAGTTATTTATTACGAATCGGGCGCAATTTTCTAAAATCGTAATTTCGATAGTTTCGAGTAAAAGAAGATCATCAGTTTTACTCTTGAGGATGGATCGCATACTGAAGTTGTCGAGTTGATTGAGCGATTGAATTCCAGGTTTGTTCTAGGTTCTAGACCGTCGAGAGAAAATATCATCACTTTGTCGTAGTGATGCATCTAGATCTATGCAGATTTTGCCAAACCTGCCGTATATACACCAGCTATAGGGGATGGTTTTTATCGTCTATTTACCTGTGTGATACGGTATGGTTGTTGGTTTTTTCTTTATTTTCTGGTACTGGTAAACACTTGCCATGTCTGGGTTGGTTTCAGACAGACTTTAATTGGATAGGTGCAGTAGAACGAGCGTCGGTAAATCTGACGTAAGATCATTTTTTTTCAGCGACGCTTCTCCCTCATCTTCTTCGAGTCGAATGTCTTCGGCTATATATATATACACATATACATATATATATATATATATATATATATATATATATATATATATATATATATATATATATATATATATATATATATATATATATATATATATGGAACCTTGATGAATTAATGCGTCTGTATTTGATGTCAGCAGCGATCTGTATTTTCAGTCTGTGTAAAAGAGCCTGTTTGAGGCTAATGCTTCGTGGGAACAGTCAAAATTGAAGAGATGATACATATTAGTACTTCGTGGTTAATGGGTTTCCTGTACGTTTCCGGGCGAAAATGAATATTTGCCGTTTGATGCTGACGGTTCGAACGGCGGACCAGCTTCCATTTACTCCCAAAGGGGAAAAGTGTCTACTCGTGGTGAGAAATAACCGGCGACAAGCATTTATTGGCATCATTTGTCAGATGAAATCAACGATAAGCTGTTTCTCAATGAATTATTAAGCCATTCCTATTGCACTGTGGATTAGGTATTGTTTATTTAACGTGACGAAAACGCGGACGAGCTAATGTAACTGATTAATTAATAGCTGTAGTCGAGAGTTGTATACGGCACTTCAAGAGAAATAACTATCTGTTCTTCAGTCGGATTCTCACTGCTTTATTAGGTGATTGTACGTACGGTAATCGCGCGACGTATTTCAATTCGCGGCGTTATTCGTCGATCGGACGTTTTTCGAAAATTGGAAATGAAATGATTTTGAAATTGATTTTAACGTCGTACGATTGATTTATCGATTGTAATCGTCGTCCGGCACCGACGAGATGATTCAGGCGTACGATTACACTTTCTCAATTCAAATCATTTTCCTACCAAAACGAACCAAAGATTCGTCGAGATAGAAATAAGTCATGAAATTTGATTAATCATGTCAATCAATATCAGCGTCCTTGTTATTTTCGAGTGCACATTAACTCACACAGTACCCCTTAAATACTCACACAGTACCCCTTAAATATTCACACAGTACCCCTTAAATACTCACACAGTACCCCTTAAATACCCTCACAGTACCCCTTAAATACTCACACAGTACCCCTTAAATACTCACGCAGTACCCCTTAAATACCCTCACAGTACCCCTTAAATACTCACACAGTACCCCTTAAATACTCACGCAGTACCCCTTAAATACTCACGCAGTACCCCTTAAATACCCTCACAGTACCCCTTAAATACCCACACAGTACCCCTTAAATACCCACGCAGTACCCCTTTAATACCCACGCAGTACCCCTTAAATACCCACGCAGTACCCCTTAAATACCCACGCAGTACCCCTTAAATACTCACGCAGTACCCCTTAAATACTCACGCAGTACCCCTTAAATCCTCACGCAGTACCCCTTAAATACTCACGCAGTACCCCTTAAATACTCACGCAGTACCCCTTGAATACTCACGCAGTACCCCTTAAATACTCACGCAGTACCCCTTAAATACTCACGCAGTACCCCTTAAATACCCACGCAGTACCCCTTAAATACCCACGCAGTACCCATTTAATACCCACGCAGTACCCCTTAAATACCCACGCAGTACCCCTTAAATACTCACGCAGTACCCCTTAAATACTCACGCAGTACCCCTTAAATACTCACGCAGTACCCCTTAAATACTCACGCAGTACCCCTTAATACTCACGCAGTACCCCTTAAATACTCACGCAGTACCCCTTAAATACCCTCGCAGTACCCCTTAAATACCCACGCAGTACCCCTTAAATACTCACACAGTACCCCTTAAATACCCACACAGTACCCCTTAAATACCCACACAGTACCCCTTAAATACTCACGCAGTACCCCTTAAATACCCTCACAGTACCCCTTAAATACTCACGCAGTACCCCTTAAATTCAGTAACGTATAAGTAATCAATATGCAACCAACTTTTTTGTGACAGTTGTTACAGCATCTAAAAAATCTCGCCACACTGACCCTGCGCAATATTTGTGATATATATTTTTTTTGAAAGAGTTGTGAAAGTCTTTCGCGCGTTAATGATAAACATTTACACTGAGAGACTAGTGTGGCTTGATCTGCCGCCAATAGCAATGAGAGTCAGTGGAGATAGATTCACACACGTGAAGCCTTAAAGCTGCCAACCAAAAATAGACTTTCCGATGATGTTTGGGCTAAAGATAACAGGCCAGAAAAAATGTCATTCACCGCTGTATTCGGTTCGATACTGAGAAATAAGCTGAAAATTTTTCGAGAACTCGGAATCAGAACAATTTGAGAAAAAAATGAAGGAAAATTCGGGGACCGAGACAAATTTTCTAAAAATACCTAGAAAACTCGCGGTTATTCGTGTATGAGTAAATTGTAACATTTTAAACCAAGGATTTTCATTTCAGCATTTTATCCATTTACCCGCAACAGATTCACTCGGGGAATTTTGTGTTATAAAATAAATTTGAAAAAAAACGGGTCCCGGTAACCATGCGATTTTTTGCCTCTGCTTTGTTCATTACAAATTCACAAACGTTGTGACGACCAGAGGTGAACTGATTATCACTAACCCTCATCGGATACCTCATTCGAAAAATCTGTAGTCGATTTTAGGTTTCAGTTTGGCGCCGGTGAGAATTCAACGCCGCGCGGGAATTTCTCAACGAAGGATTTGCCCGTCTGCTTGCGCTACTACTGTATGATCCTACATCGACTAATTACCGCGAAGTCTTTGGCTGATATTATACCTTCCGGTTATTAATCATCTTCGGCAACCGTCCGCCTTTTTCTTTCTGCGATTGTTAAATTACATCCGTAAATTGCCCATCTTTCGGCTGCTGGTAATGCTGCTACTCGACTAGTTGTTGTTTTTATGATGTTTCATCTATGCTACTACCGGTAGCTATTTTCCATTTTTCGACCGGCAGGTATTCCCGGCTCAATAAGGCAGCAGTTCGTCAGACAAATCTGCTATAAGAGGCTGTAACTAATACATCAACTTTTTTTTTAGTTGAAGACGGTTAATTCTCGGAAGTCGGATTAAGATAGACTACACTTGAGCTATTTGAACACGTTTTTAATCAATTCGCATTCCTGAAATGCGGATTCAGGGGAATTATTGTCTCTAGATGCTATAGCAGATTAGCATGCACTGGCAGGCAGGGGTTTTTTTCTGGTCACAGCATCCGCTTATGTTACACTTAAAGATCTCAATGAAACCTGTAGCTATTGTTGTACGTGTCCTCACCAGAAGAAGAACGATGATTTAACGACGGCCGATTGATTGAAACCTGGTTGTCTTGCGCGTCTCGGTTGTTCAAATGTGGATTTGGCGACGCAGATTCCTGCAATCCCTCTTTTTACAAGTGTAGACACTCGCATTCGCTTTGTAGTATCGACGGGGCTTTTAGAGAACGCTAACAGAGGTCGTCATTTTATGGCTCATTTCGATCGCGGATCAGTGTTGGGATATCCTTTAACTCTATGTCACGTGGTGGCATGTAGATTTTTTCAAATTGGACTCCTTTGATGCCTGTGGTGATTGCATGCGTGAACTGAGAGAAAGATTTGCTGATTCTTATCCCGAGGCATTTAGTTTCAGAGTGACATTCATTCTCATTATATAGTATGAAAGATGATCCATAACTATTTTTAAGGTTTTTTTCTTGTTCGTGACAATGTTACTTCTTTTGATCCCTCCATATTGCCTAGTGCGCAGCCACTGGCACCTATTAGGATCGCTCAGTATCTAGCACGCTAGATATTCGGCGACCAGGTCAGCAGCAAATCGCCATCATGTGTGGCTTACAGTGACTACTCCCATAACTAACAGCCAATCAGCGCTGAGATGCACGATTCACAAAATGGCGGCCTCCTGAAACGGTGCCAACAACAAGAGGCACCACGCCACACTGCGGCCTGGTGACCAGTTGGCGATTGAGGTCGCTGGTGACCAGACGGAGATACATTCTTCTTACATAAAAAATTTCTGACTGAGATGAGATTAAAAGAACGGTTTTAAGTTTTAAGAACGTTTTCTCGTCGTTGCGTCCTGATCGTTGACTTAAGGATTTTTAACGTAGTTACCCTGTGCTTGCGATGCGGAAATTTCAGGGTGCTATATTGTTATTGCGCATGTTGACTAGTGAAGTCATTTTCGCAATGATCTCTGGATCTTACGAGTCTCTGCCTTCCCGTTGTTATTTGTCTATGCGCCGTTTAGTAAATACCTGCTAGCAACATTTTATTTCGAAGTCGATGACAAGAGTGTTTGAGGAATTGTTTCCAATTCAAATGAAGAGTTTTTTTTAAATGCTACTTCATGTTCTACCGACTTGTAAAATATTCAGACATGTCCCTCTTACATTAGCTGTTATGGAATGAAATTAAAGAAAAAATTATATGAAATTCTTATACCGTGTATGTTCGTCTTAGACATATATACTTCTTAATTCAAGACATACTCATATGTGCAGTCTATTTATATCATATGACTGGTTTTTATATATGTATTATAGTTGATCCATGTGCTCTCATCTTGTAGATTAGATACCCTACCGTAAATGTCAGATCCTTTAACCGAGCCATAAACAAAATGGCGGCTTTTTCAACTGCAGAAATAAGGGCTGCGGGTCAAACGGGTTTGCATCCAGTTTACACTGATCCAGCTAGAAGCGACACTGTTATTGAGAGACAATTAAAGCAAAGTTTCTATTCACACCCAGGAAAAAGTTCCATCCTTTTTGGCCAGTCTACAATGGAATGAACGAGACTTTTGGCTCCATTCCATATTGAAACAAACTGAAAGTTGTAAATAATGTAGTGTGAACATGGCTTATGTTAGTTAATTTTTGCATCATTGTGAGTCGTGTCAGTGACTCTCGTAACTGACGACTATCAGCGACTCTTTTTACTACTGATCAAATCTTAATGGAAGGATTAATGATTTCCTTCTGCCGTTGGACAATCATTTCACTTACATCGCTGTCATCTTTCACGATAAATTTTCGCTCGAGCGAAACGTTTTCAAGCCGTCGATGCTTGATCTTAAGTTTTGTAGTTTGTCGCGAATAAAACCATTGATACAGCGAGGCGAGATGTTCGTGGTTGTTTGATTTTTCCCATCGTCGTCGCGGTACACATGCCCTATAGATGATGAAACGCGTTTTTCGTATAATCGCGACCAATTTGCGCGCGATCATACCCGGTTGGAAACCTTTGTTCGTTCCCACAAAGTTTTCTGAAGAAGCTATGTAACGTAGATACTAATGAGTAATCAAAGAACGACCGTAAAAATGACTGCCTGTTACTGCAGTGTCCACCAAATGGACCGTGCCAGCTTTTTATATGTTTGAGATCTGACAAGGAAATATCATAGAAACTTCGCACAATGTCATAAAGATTTTCATGCTTGGCTGTTTTTACATGCTTCCTTTTTAATAAGTTTTTGTGCAGGATTCACATAAAAGGACAAAACAACCGTATAAAAACACTTTTGCACCAGAAAATGGTTCGTATTCTAAGCTGCCAACTGTTCCTATTTTTCTGTGTTTTCCTACTCTTTTGTGCTGATTTGATTTACTTCATGTATACAGAAATGTGAAATATGTTGCTGAAGATCCTATACTGCTAATAACTTATTGATTTGAACATATCCTTTCATGTTTTAATGCAATATTCCTGAAAAAAAAATAACCTTGTAACTGGGAAGCTGCACTTTTCAGAGGTTGTTAGGGTTCACTACGTGTTATTGTTTTCATTGAGAAGCTGCTCTTATTTATCCGTTTTGAATTTCAATATTTGCGGTCTTTGAGGTACCCGAATGGTTACCGCATGGTGACACTTTTGAACAGAATTATACAGATGTTGTCAAATAATTAGAATTGATTTGGTTACCGAATCGCGGCGAAGGAGCGCGAAAAAATGTGTTTTCGTTCTTATGATCAAGATGGGTTTCACTTGTTGCCGGATGCGATGAATGGTGATCAATGTTTTACTGTGTTTGTTCAGTTATTGTAATTATAGGAAATTTGATGCCTTTAATTTCTCTCGTGTTTACATTGCATCCGTAGAACGAAGCCCCAATGGCTTCTTTAGTCACGTTTGATGTGGCCACCTAGCAAGCATGACTGATTTTTATTGTATCTTGAAAAATAACTCTGATAGTCTGAATGTCATGTGCTAGTAGTTAATATGTCACGTGCGAATTCTGTCTCATGAAAAGTTTGACGAGGTCATTGGCTTAGAAATGAGATGCCGGTTTCATTTTGATACGACTGTTGGACTTTTCATCAGTCCACTAATGGAGAGTTGCTGGATTGAATATTTTGGTTTATACATTATGTACCCTAGACTCACCTGCAACACAAAAAAAGGACCTGATCAGAATCAAGATGACAAGATGGCCAACAGGCGGCCATTGTTGTTCAATGAAATAAAGCAATGTTTGCACATTTTTAGTGTCCATTGGAAATTGATCAATTATATGTATCCTATACCCCTCCCCCCCCTCCGGGACAGGTCCATCATCACAACCATTTATAGGATTCAATCATTGTCTTAGGACACATCATCTCGTGTAGAATTGGGGTGTTCAGGCGAGTTAAATTGTACCTGTATGTATATTTTGTAACCGTAATCGATCGCAATGTTCTTACTTGCAACATGTTCTCCGATTGTGACGAGAGATAATGAATTTCCGTATATAAGTTCACCACGGGATGTTGAACAGTGAAATAACATGGTAGTTCCATTTATATACACTACCTAAACAAACTTTGTGTTGAGTTTCAAGGTGATTGGTTTTTTCGGTCAACAGGAGAAGATTGAAATTGTCAGATCGTCACATGAATTTCGTTCCTGAACTCCTAGGGTTCTGCATAAAACTCCTTCTAGGTTTCTATGAAAAAAAATCTGATGGGATTTTTTTTTCTTCATTTTCTCCAAAATCCGACAACGTATCCGAAATTACCATGTTGATTCAAGTGTCGGCGTTTAATGATTGGGAATTGGAGATGTGCCATTTTGATTAGTGGCATTTTTACCAACGTGAACCGTTTCGAAATTACAGAGAGCCAACACGACGATTTGTCACCTGCCGTGAAAGATATTTGAAATCTCTGCTTCATTTACATATTGAGACATTGCGATGAGTGTAATCAACAACTGCAGTCTCAGTGTATAATCATCCATGAATGGAGTTGTGCCCACTCCTCAAGTTCACGACTTATGCCAGTTTGCCCTTTTGCATGCATATTTTTTTCCGCCGATTCAGTTTCATCCTTTACCCACTAACATCTGGGGACAGTTGCACCAGTTTCTATTTCTGCCCCATTATTTGTTATTATTTGTATTCCAAACGTCATTGATGAATCTATAGCTGCGATCATACAAGCATTTTTGGCCCGACAAAAAATGTCAGACCAGACCCGAGTCCAATTTTAGCACAGCTCAAATATTTGCGTTTGAATTGCAACTGGTTCTGGTAGTGTCTCGCTTGGTTATGTTTAAACATTGTTTAGTATCGAGTGAGTGGTTTATGTGTGAACGCGCTCTCTAATTAGGCACGGGCTGAATTTCACTCGAGCCTGATCTGTGCCAATTTGGCCCGGGCCAAATCATCTTGTGATAGCAGCTTATGATTAAGAGAATGTTTGTAATAAAAGTTGCCCAATCTTTTATCTAGAACAAACGCTTTTCCAGCGAAAATGACTATGGTTTTTTAGGATGTAATTTGCCCCTTCTCCTGGTTGATCTTCAGATAATACAGAAGACTGTCAATTTTCTTTATTCAAAGTGCTCAATGTGTTTCTTTGTTTGTGTCTCAACAGGTAATATGTGGCAAAAATACGAACCAGCTACAGAAACTAGTGACTGCGATGTCGAAATGCCAATCCGGTGAACCGGGAACTGAAGAGGAGCTCGCTAAATTGATCAAACCTTTGTTGAAAGGTTACCCGCATTTGCTTGATGAATTCTCTAGCTTCTTCCCTGAGAATAGCCCTCCTAAAAGGTATTCATTTAATTAAATTTCTTTAGTGGTGGAAAAAGCTTGAAATGATTTGTCTCCTGGTTTCCAGATTTTATTCATATTTGATAATCTGTGAAGCCAATATTCGCTTTGAGACTGGATGGTATTTAATTTAAGCGAAAACGTCTTATCTCAAAAATTCAATTCAAGACATTGCCATTAATGAAATAGCAAGTTATGTGTTATATTAAGTACATCAACCCTATCTTCAATATTTTCGACCAGGTTATGTATGTCTGGAAAAAATGAATTGTGTGAGCTTCGTGATTTTCTGATTCACTCAAAGAATTTTGTGTTATAGATGTTTTGTGATATAGTTTAATTTGTGTAAACTGAGTTTGTTCTTTTCTCTTCCAGTTCATTAGATGATTTTGAAGAGGTATCTATCGATAGCGATGAAGAGAATGATGCGATACCTGATGAGTTCGAGGAAATCGCTATCCCGAATACAGAGTTTCACGGTACTGCCAGATGTACTTGTGAATGCCATATCAACGCAAATGAACCGAAGTTGGCTAAGAAGACAGCGCATTGTAGAAACTGCAGTTTAAGGGTATGTTTTATGCATAGGGGCTGAAAAACCTAGAAATTGTGAATCTCTAAACTCGAATGAGCCAACTTTCTTTCTGTTTAAGATGAGGTTGCTCATCCCCCTCCGGCAGTGTTTTCAACGAAATCATCCATTACTATTAGGCGTTTTTACGAAATAGAATCTGATACAGTTTACAAATCCAATTCGATGCTGGAAACCGAAAAGGATTAGTAAATCAAATCATTTTTTGTAAATAGGTCAAACCATTATCAAATTTAGGTCACCACTCGAAAATAATGAAGAAATAAGAAAATGATGGCCTGTGATAGATTTCTTTAGCCTGCGGATTTAGCTGACTAAATTGGCATCACTTTCTTGATAGCTGAGCAAGTTAGTGGTGATCAAGAAATCGATTTACTAAACCATGTCCACGAATGAGTTCATTCACTAAAATCGTGTGCCGTGAACGTGCGACTTGGATCGATTTACACAAAGTCATTATTGTAATTTTCTTCATGAATAGTGAGTGTAGACCACTTATAGATGGCATAACCTGCCATTTCACTTGTCCATCATAGCTACCGTTGGCATAAGAGCACCTGTCCAGGCTGCCGATATTATTCCTAATCCATCCACGAGCCATGATTGAAAATATCAAAAGCGTATTCTTCCGATCATTGAACATGAATAAGTCTAAGCGCATGAATCCTTGTTTTGAAAGAAAGTGCAACTTCACCAAATTAATTGAAAACTGAGGGAGCCATTTAAAAATGTTCATTGTTAACAGTTAAAGGGTTCAGGTATGAATGAGACATTTCACATTGATTGTAGGTGATAGAAGGAGATGTTTATCTGATAACTCGAGGTCGAACTGATTTCTCGCAACCGGTTCAAGTAGTCTATTCGGATAGAGCGCCACCTGGTGGTGTAGACGAAGAACAACTCGAAGCGGCTCACACTCCGAAGCCGGCGTCGACGGAAGAGGAAGACGAAGAAGATTACGAGGATGCTAGTTTCGATGGCGGCGGTCCGTTGAGTCGACACAGTAGTATCGATCAACTTGACAGCGATATTGAAAACCAACCTATCGATCCATAAATCTTATTTACACTATTAGTTGCAGACATTTTGTACGCGGGTGCATCGCGTTATTTAATACAAAAAATCATTGTGATCAAGATATCTTTCTTTTGTTTTATATTTTGTTGTTAATCTTGTAAATACCTAAGAGAAAAAAGAAAAGTATACGAGGAATGGAGAAAAATATTTATCAGTTAGTTTGTGGAATTTCTTTGCTGCCATCTTTACTTTTTGTGATATTGGAGTATGCTGTGAATGTCCACACACTAGAGCGCTGGCTCATTCCCGCCTTAGATAGTCAACCTCCCCTAACTGACCAACTGGGACTGGTAAAATTGGTTCGAGGCAAGCGAAGTCCCAGGTATGGACGAAGGAAAAGATTTAGTCTTTAGTGCATTTAGACTTGAGTTAAAAGTCCGCGTCAGTTGGACATGTCCGAGTAAAGTCTGGTTTACCGACAGGTGGTGCTGTTTACTGTTTCGCTGAAGGCTGCGTTTTCTCCACAGTAATTAGCCTATCCTACTATACTGATCACTAACATCTTATATTTACAAGTAGAAACACTATAATAGTTGTTATATCAATAACTCCAGCTTATGATCATTTGCTTATACTTCTGGGAAAGCTAACATTGCTCTGAAAATCACTGGTCCGATTGATATGATTTGTTTTACGGTCGTCTCTACGAGCGATGGGACTCGTTGGATTTTCTGGTTCGCTCGAACTCCAAGAATTTGCAGTCGTGTTGAATTAGATCGTAGAAGAGAAGATATTTTATAGAAGCTATCCGTATTTGATGGAAAATCAATTGAACGACCGTCTTATCACTTCTTGTCTAATAACGATTTGTGGTTGTTGCAGTGGAACTTCGTAACAACGAACTTCTGGGGACTAAAGCCGGGCGTAGGTCGGCCTTGCGACGCGACGCGATCGTCGCGTTGCGTCACAAGTGGCCGCGCAAGTCGGTTGCGACGCGATTGTCAGCGACTGTGTGCGACTAGTTGCTGCCAGTCGCAACAGCACGCGGGTCGGTTGCGACGGTCGCGTGGCGTTGCAGAAAATAGAACATGTGCGACTCATTGCGACTGGCGTCGCTGGCAGTCGCAACCCGTCGCTGGCAGTCGCAAGGTAGCGTAGGTCGGTGAGTCGTTGCGACGCAATCGTCGCTGGCAGTCGCAGTGAATCGCGTCGCAGTGAGTCGCAAGCCGTCGCAAGGCCGACCTACGCCCGCCTTAAGGTGATATGTTAGACGGTGTATTGTTGCGATCCGCATGAGATTGGCAAGTTCGTAGATTTCCACGTTTCGAAAAAGAAAATACATGTAATTGGGAGATCTTAAATTCATTTGATAATGAATACTACATTTATTCAAAACTATGACCTTTTAATATGTATTAATTACAAAAAACAGCTGCCATCTAATTATTATTACGTACATAGTAAATGATTGATAAAATAAGCTACACATTCATGCTACGTATAGAATGTATGTAATATAAACGTCACAGACCCGCGAGAGATTACTGGTTTTTAAACCCCAAAACTTTTCGAAGTTCCTACGTTCTACGTTCGAAGCTGTAAATTAAATCAAAGGTTTCGAAAACGTCGGCGCTTCTTATAAGTAAGCAGTGAATTTATGCTTTTGCACGCAAATTACTACGGAGACTAATACGACTTTATTTCCATTGCAAAACATAGAAATAAAAACCACCTCAGATCATTGAACACGGGGAACGTCTTCACATATCATTTCAACGATCATAAATGCTTGGTTTTGATATTATCCCTGATAAATGGATGATATGTTAAGCCAGAACGACTATAAAGGATTTGGTTCATCGTTCAGCAGCATTTGTTCCAAGATGTTTTGCTCGTTTTCTAGTGTACACTGACACATTGGACATCCTAATTCGTCCTTCTTATATCCGGATAGACATTCGTATTCGCACGCTAATTCCTTACAAACCACTCCACGCGCTAGCTTCGATCCGTAACCAGTGATGACTGAAATAAAAGCGCGAAAGATAGATTCACATATTTGTTGTTATTTCAGATTCTTTCGTAATCTATGCACCAATCCTGCAAATGAATTTCATTCAATCGTGCATCAATTTCATTCAATCCGAATATCTCAATATCCATTACAGTCACCCGATTGATCTGAGAAAAATGCAGTGCTTCAAATCAAAAGAAATTATTCGATACAGTTTTGCTAAACAAAAGATTAGTTTTTCAGATGTTACGTATACGGGTGAATCATCAATTACCCATTGAATATACAAATGGAATGGAAGCTCGATTTACAACCGTTTCCCAACGCGAGAGTGACAAAACTTCTAGTATAGCAGCACAAATCGGATTATAACTCGTCAGTCGTTTTCATGGTTATTGCATCTGGGACTGATGTTTGACAACTTACTGCGTTCAGTAGAATGAACATTAGGAATTCATATGATTAACATTGTCATTTGGTAAATGTATATTCTCCCTTTGTCGGTGTTTTCTTGTGGCGATAGACCGCCAGATCGAATGGTGGGTGTAGAACAAATTGAACATGACCAATTTTCATTGAACGATCAGCGTGAAGTGGTAGGCAAAGAGTGCGCATTGTAATTGCCACCGATGACGAAGGGACAAATTTCGACATTCGAAAAATTTGTTTAGTTATCGAAACTATTTGCCTAACATTGCTATCGAAGTCTTGAGTCGTATGTTGGACGTACTTAACCATACGGCCGGTTACTCAGAGCGTGGCTGTTCACACGGAATGTCTGAACAATCTTAATAAAGTTTGCGCTACATTCTGCGACAAATTCCTCTTTTGAAAGATTTCCCTTTACGAAAAGCAAAATAAACACGTTGTCTTCTGACTTTAACATTTCTATTTGATAGAATAATGTCTGTATAATATTTGAGAATTTCTTAATCATTATTTCCTTGAGTTTATTTTCGTCTCTGGAATTGTGGTAAGCGGAGTAACTATAAAATACCACGATCGTTTCATTCTGCGCGTACACATTTACAACGAGGTCCGTGCCAAGAAACAACCGCGGAAATATAGCTAATTATCGCCGTGGTTAATGAGAACCCGCTGTTTGTTCAAAACAAAACCCACGTGGTCGATAGCTAGGTAATTATTTTATGATGATGCGGGTTGAATTGTGGTGAACCGTTTGCGGGATGGTGTGAGATAGGAAATCAGGTGTAGCCCTGTAGTTTAATTCTACGAAATCGTGCAACTCGTGAACATAGGTTTTCATGCACCTTAAAAAGAAGATAATTACCCAGGTTTTTAAAGCACTCAGGATCTGGAGAAGAACTGGCCGAATTGGTAAAATTACTGATAAACAAACTATCATTGGTAGCACAGACAGGACACACAATATTTGCCTATATACTGCTCCTCTAGCAACGTCACTTACTTATTGGTGGCGGTCTGCATTTACATAAAGGGCAACCGCCTGGTCCCGGAACGAATCCGAATTGACACCATTTAGCGCAGATTATACACTCCCGATCTTCCTTCATGTATTCATCTTCAGTGTCTCGTGGTGTCACTGGACTCCCTTTTCAAAATCAAACCAAAACGATTGGAAATTAAAAATGCAGGTCGAACATGGTGACAGAACATGTAATGAGAAATGAAAATCGTCAAAAGAACATAACGACTCAACACAACGCATCGCAGCATTAGTCGTGCAATATGTCACGCTAGCGCATGGCCCAATTTCAAAATAGATTGCTTAATGATATGACGAAACGCACCCGCATGTGGTATTAGAATGAGTGACGTAAAGTCTACAATATTAGATGACGAATTCTATTGCGATTGTGTCATTTTATTCATATTTGCCATGATATGAATTTATCTTTAATAAAAATTAGATGCGTACATTCTTTTAAGAACAACCGAACAGATTGCCCAGATCTAGTTTCGATGTAAAAACACTTGAAATTGAAATTGAATTCTTTTTCGAAATAGATTCCGTTAAGAAATGAAGGCGCGTCGAATTCCCTACACAATTGATACGTAATTCCATTCATTGAAATTTTTTTCGTTAAAAGTTTATATGCTATAGTTTTCTTATGGAAAGGTTGACTTGGAACATAATTCTCGTCGGATCCTACTCACCCGTGGTCAATGAAATTATTCCAATCGCCAGCAGAATAATCACAAACAACTGCATTTTGAGGTAAGAACTCGTGTCTGTTGTCTTCGACGCGCGCATACGCTTTATAAACTTGTTCCGTAAAGTAGGACTTTTATTACCGCAGTTTACTATGCGTTACCGCCGCGAACCGCGATCTGAATGGACTGAGATAGGTGTTAAATTGTCGAGCGTGCGGGTGTCATCTATCTGAGAAATTAATAATTTGACTATTTATGGATACATCGAGTTTCGTTCAGACAATATCACATGAAGTGACAATGTTGAAAATGAAATGGAAATAATGCGGGCCTAAGAATGATTTTGACATCGTTGAAAAGGCAATGAGTCATT
Organism: Tubulanus polymorphus; assembly: GCF_964204645.1. Lineage (NCBI taxonomy): Eukaryota > Metazoa > Nemertea > Palaeonemertea > Tubulaniformes > Tubulanidae > Tubulanus > Tubulanus polymorphus. Next base: position 21,997,672 of record NC_134029.1, read on the forward strand.
ACGAAACTTGCATAGGCGGATGTGGTTGTGTAGGCTATGAATATGAATTTTATGACTCATTAGTGACCGACCATTATATTCGTGAAAAAAACTTATTTGTCACTTGTCAGTTTTTCTTTAGAAATTTAGGCTGGTAATTTCGTAATCATATCGAATAGCTTAGTCCTGTTATGCACCTGAAAATATAATAGATGGCATGCGCATAGACTTATGTATTTGCAAAGCCCAAAAATATCGGAATGAAAAGGAAATTCTTTTTTGGGGGGGCTGACATGGATTTCCTAGTCATATAAACGTTTTACATTGTATTGAGCGTCATTACATTAATTAATTAAACTTGTATTTACATATTTTCTATCTTTCTTTTTTAGATTTTTGAATTTTCAACCGACTGACAAATGTATACAGTTGAAATCGAATGTACATTTAGGAAAACGTTTTGAACGTGCGTCTGGTGAGATTCGATATACCCAAAACAAACATTCGTTGTCATCAGCAAATATCAATTTGAATCGAACATTTTTCATTGAGTTTTAGATTTCGTCAAAACAACACGCTGTGAAACGGTTGAACACAGTTCCACGGTTCAAAGGATTATGATTTTACTGCAGTAAAAATATAACATGGCTATTTCAATAAATAATCAAATATTCACTTTTGAAGACCGATTTATCAACTTAACTCGCCGCGTCAGCTGTTAGGACATTTTATCTTTGCGCAAAAAAGCTGTATTTGACTAAACAGTATTTACCTGTTCGTATATTTGCTAATATAATATCCATGAAGGTATATAAATCTACAAATACGCATCACAAAATAGTTAGATTTATGTGGATCAAATGATGATGCAGCTTTTGGTAACTCTCTTCATTATCGGTAAGATTCTCAGTGATGCGGATTCTCTTTTACTTTCGAAGATAATCGATTTTAAACTTCAAAAAATCTTCAATAAATAAATATGTTTTTTTGCAATGAAAATATATCATCGTTAGGACTAGAAGGAATAGAATTACTTTACATGACCCGTATGTTCACTTTGGCAGGGCTGACCGGGAGTACGGTATATGCCGCCTGTTCGCCCGGTATGTACATCAATACCTGCGAACGTCTGAACCTGTATGATAAGTTTCCGGCTGAAGAATGCGACAGTTTCAACGTAAAAGGCAACCAGTATTGCTGCGAACACAGGGTTTGCCGAAAGGGTGAAACTGAAGAACGATGTATGAGGGCTTGCGTTAACAACTACCTTCTTTGTTCCCTAGAGAGAAAGGTATGCATTATGTGTTCGTCTTTATTGTCAATGAATTATTTTGTTATGTGGATGGAGCCCATTTTGCATCCACTTCAAGTGGGAATCGGAATTTTGAAAATGAGTTTGAACTATTTTCTCAATAAATGGACGAGTGATTACTCAGTCGGCTGGACCCATAAGTTCCAGAGTTCCGAATTGAACCCATCAGGATAACTTTATTTCAGGTCCGACCTACCGCCGCTGTCGCGCAGCGTTGCACCGATTTCTTTAATTCTCGACGTTACTGCAACATGGGCTGTTTCTCGAAGAGGTGCTCCGATACCCTGGACGCGTACGAGGCGTTAGAAGATAAAAGCAGATACCCTCTAGATGTAACAAAGTTTGAAAATGAATGCACCTGTTTGTATGAATTAGAGTGCGACATTTCATGCTGGAATGGATTCGATGTAACTAATCTTAACATCGGTAAGTTATTTGTATAAAACGGAAACACAGATAGTAATTTGCAGGTTAACTAGATACCACCGCTACTAGTGCATCTTCATTAGGTGACTGAGTTTACCTGATGATGATGCTTCTCTACCTAGGCTGTAGCGAAAGTTCGCACTGAAGCCTTCAAAGTACTATCTTTCTTGGCGTTTTACTGATCCGTCACTAGGTTAACGCGGCAGCTCTGCAACTTTTCGGCCGATTTCAATTCTTCACATCGATTATAGGATCAAAGCTAAGCATGGATCATTCCTTCGTCGATTGGAGATTTCTAAGAGCGGATTAGATTTTGAGTTTATTTTCAGGTTGGAATAAGATTTATCACCATCCACAAGATCTGCCCGATGTGCAGAGATCATACCTAGCCGCGTACCACGATACTGTGAATTACTACGGGAATTGTGACGCCGAGTATTCAAATGATTGGCAAAATAAACGCGCTAAAATCCTGAAAATAATCGATGACGTGAAAAATTTGAAATAAAATCGTATATTTTTTGTTCAACTCACGGAATCAAGTGTTGTCTATGAAATAAAGGAATTTCCTCGCAATTTGAAGACAGCATAGTTTTTTACTTTATAAAATTTTAGGAAACTCTTCAATATCAAACTTCAAATGATTGTTGGTCGCGGTATTTGTTTTGTTTTTTCAAGGAACTCGACTCAAAAAACTCGGCTACCTAAACGACTGGCTTTGTGTCTGGCAATCAATAATGTGCTGCTTGATAAGAGCTTGGAGTTATTATTTTGGTAACGTAATTACTCCAGGCCCTCCAACCATTTAAATGGTACCTGGAGGTTAAAGACATCGCAATGCATTACCCCGATGGGACAAGTATTTGCTATCTTACCATAAGGTGCTGCCGCTATGCTCATCGTTAGCGGATTTTTCATACACTAACAAGAACATAATCTGGCAATCAGTGAGATGCCTCGTAAACCGATTGCCAGAGTCGTTCCATATTAGTGTATTAAAATTCCGCTAACGATGAGCGTTGCGGCAGCACCGTACGGTTTATCGGGGAAGCGCCAAAGCGGACTTTTGAAAATTACTTTCCACTGAGATATCAGTTCCACAACTGTCTGATCCACAAAATAAGTCCAAAATTGTCAATTCTGTTGATTTTGTAGGCTTTTGACTATCACACGTTCGTAATTTCTGATTTTCCCAGGATACGAACACGACAGGAGTTGTAGATATATTGGTATAGACAGTTGTGTTTTTGTGTTGAGATGATTGACGAATTACACAATGAATGTTAATATCTTATATATACATAATGGTTGCTATTTACAATAAACAAAACATGATAGTTTAAAACTATGGATATTAATTGTCTGAGCGGAACTCTACATTCCATTCAGGCCTAGCAATTTTACTAATCTTTTTACTTTCATTGACAAAACATTGAAGATATACGTATGGTTATCGCACTTCTCAGTATGATTGAAAACATTCTTATCTTCGTTTTGTTCTATCTTTTACCCAATGGCACACAAACGACAGGGTTACTACCACTTCATTACATTAACCTGCCGCGTTTATCATCGAATGTGTATTCAATATTGACAAAGTACGAGCTCAATGTCGTAAGTTAAGGTAGGCCAAAATATCACGAAGAAAGCTAAACAGAATGAGAATATCCTTCACTAGCTACAAACTTCGGTCGTGGAGGTTTGTATATATCTGAAATTCTAATTTCAGTGCCTGAACATACGTCATGTTGTTCTTGAATATATATAATAAGGCTGTGTATATGTCCGGTAATCACTTGAAACCTCTTCAATGTCATATATATTAGGACCGTCTTCATTTGTGTTTGGTTGAGATCGCTAAAATCTGAAATTAATTTCGGTCTCTTGGACACAGTATGTATCATGATTGTTGCTTGCAAACCATTTGATACGATATACACTACAAAATCACATATTTCAATTTAGGGCCTTTTTATGGCAATGCGATGTTTTCATCGTATTCTATCACGCATAAAACACCAATGAAATATTCTGTGCGAGATGAATTCTGAATAATTCTGAATTATTATGCAGCTTTTGAAATGGAAGGCAACGGTGTAACTGTGAACGATTATGTAGCGGGAGCTTTTGGGGGTAAAGTATATATAAGACAAATCGATCTCACCGAATGCATGGACGGTTAGTGGAAAAAAATACGCTTTTACTTGTTTTTTTTCCAGGTTTGGCCGGGCTATTAGTCGGGCATCCTTTTGATACGACGAAGGTAAGACAATCCGGCTCAAGGGTACAGATACAAATACGAGTTAAATCGATCTTACCTATACCTCACTTAAGTCTGGTGTCTTAATAGCATTCCTGGAAAAATGATATATTGCATGAATTATTTTCAAAAAGGTAAACTACCAAGTCGATAAAAGCCACGGGAAGACTACAGTACATGTAATCAGAACAATCGGTCAGCACGGATTGGTACGTATTTTTCATATGATTCTATCATTCCTATTTCTTATAAAAATGTTCATTACTATCATCTCTCGCGAATCCAGGCTCACGGTTTTTTTCGAGGCTTAGGATTGCCTCTGGTATCGTACGGCGTCGTGAACTCGGTATTTTTCGGCGTTTACAGCAATACACTGAACGCTCTAGAAGATGGACGAGCTCGGACAACACCCTGTTATAGAAATATCGTTTTAGCTGGTTTTACTGGTGGCATAGCGCAAGTATTCATCGCCTGTCCGACTGAAGTTATCAAAGTGAGACTGCAGTCCCAGGTTGGACGAGGTAAACGTTATCTTTAAAAAAAGTAGAATACGTCAAGACATTTCAAAATTGCTCACGATTCTATTTTTGGTGATGGGATAGCGTATTTCATGTCATGTTAGATAAGTATACGTATTTCATTTTAAGGGGGAGGTGTAGATCATCATATGAAATCGAAAAATTACGACAAAGGTCCAATAGACTGTTTTAAAAATCTGTACCAGCAAGGTGGACTACGGAGAGTGTACAGGGGGTTCACTATCAACGCAATTAGGGATCTACCCGCCAGCGCCGCCTATTGGGTTGTTTACACGTGGTTTATGGAGCAGACGAGCACGAAATTCGACAAACACGGAATTATGTGTGAACTAGTCTCAGGAGGAATGGCCGGGGTTTTATCCTGGTATATGATCATGCCGTTTGACGTCATCAAAAGTCGAATGCAAGCTGATACGTTCGGAACGAAATACGCCAACACAATCGATTGCGTGAAACAGAGCTACAAGTTAGATGGAATCAGAGTATTTATGAAAGGTTCGCTTGTAACTGCTCTGCGAGCATTTCCAGTCAATGCAGCTACGATGTTAGTTTACCAGAAATGTATGTTGTTTTTCAATGCTAATAAAATCAATGTATGATAGCTTTTAAGTTAGAAAAAAAAAGCGATTGATCAGTAATTTCTAAATATTTCTCTGAGCTTTGAGGATCTTATGTAAGGCACTTTAAAAAAGTGAATCATTATCAAAAATTATTGTCAGTACTTTCATAAAAAAATATACCGTATATGGCAAACCAACTTCTATTGCTCCCCGTGGATAAAAGCAAGGAAAGTTTTTTAATCAGAGTTCCTTCTGTCGCCAACATTAATGAATTGCCATGAAATTGCAACATATGTCAGCAAATTTACTTTTCAATATCAACAGGTACATTTTCACATGTTTCGTATTTACTCAAATGAGTTGGTTATATACACAACGAAACATGTCTAACAAACCTTTGCGGCGTATGCTTAGTATTTGCGTAATTTTTTCCATAGTCATTTTCATATATGAAATACGTAAGCTATGGTCAAACCACGAGGGCGAAACGGATTTTGAAAATATGCCCGAATCGAAATGGCCTAAAGCCGGAGATACGATGCGCCAGAAAGTGAAGAAATTCGTCTCAAAAAATGGAACAGACTTCGAAAAAAATGAAAAAGTAGTGGACGCGAAAGAAAACGCGATGGCTGAACAGCATTTTCATCGATTTCTGAGGCAAGAATATGATAAAGTTCAGAATAGATATCATAAAGTGTTAAAATCAGATATCGTTAAAGAGAAGGCGATCGCTGAAAATGTTCAATCTCAACAACAACAATCCGCTTCACATGCGGCTCTAGGACTGAACGAGCAAATGCAGTCGTATTTTAATCTGGTTGGTGCTCAAAATATCATCGGAAACCAATTCAAATTGAACGCAACCACGTCAACCAGCGCAATCGAAGATCAACATTTTGATGAGATGATGGATTTTCCCAAGAAGCACCCAACAATAGTAGAAGGTCCGTCGGAAGTGTGTCCTATCGGTCTGCAATTCATCATCGTCTGTTTCTCGATGTTTCGTAACGCAGAATCACGTGATGCGATACGGAATTCATACGGTCGATGGACGCTGAATAAACGATACAAATCTCGACTAGTTTTCATCACTGGATTGTTCTTCAACTCGCCGCACGAATACAAAAACAACGTTCTTTCGTCTGAATCTCGAGCTAACAAAGATATCATAATAACAAGATTGTCCACGTTGGATGAACTGAACCGGTCTGTTCTTAATATTCCAGCCATGCAGTGGATCGATGAACACTGCTCGGGTGTGCAGTACGCAATTTTTGCAAATGATAACATAATGATTAACATACCGAAGTTGATAGACCAAATCAGTAATTTAGACCAGCGCCATCGTTACGAAGACTTTATTGGATGTTGTCGTTTGGCTAGAAATGCCGAATTTATCAGTTTGGTTGATTTTCCCAACGGCTGCTATTCCGGTGTGCAGAGATGCGTTGACGGAGCTTACCTTGTACCAGGTCGCGTTCTGCCGAAAATACTGAACGCTACCGCGATCTCTACTGAATGTACAACAAGCGATCGATTTATTACCGGATTCTTAACGCGATATCTAGGCATTAAACTTCGCCATATCAACGGCTTTAGTTTTCAGGAACGAGGCCAATTTTCAGTCTGCAAATTCTACACTCAACTTTTGGCTCAAATTGTCTCCAAAGAAACGATGAGGAAATATTGGGATTTGTTGGAAAATTCAACCGCGATCGCCGAATTTTGCAAATAACCGACTCCATTCATAATTTAGATATGGTAGATGAAGTGGGTTGTTTTTTATAAAAGAATATATAATGAGCTTGGTAATATATACTAAGATAAAAGTAAATGTTTATTTCTACTATTCATAAAATATATATACTTAAATTAATCTAAATTCAACAAGCATATCAAAATGTGTATAATGGTATGACCTCATAATAAAATAGTTTGCTATCATTGTTTATACAAATTTTATACACTCATGATTTTTTAATTTTTATGTAGTTAGATAATTTTCGCCATCATCTTCAAGGAAATTAAAGTCGACCGAATTCGACGTTCTTCTCTCGGTGCCATCCCAAACTCGATCGGAAATCGTCGGTGCAGTCGCCGCTAAGAGCAGCGCGGTCATAAAATACGCAAATTGACGAGTATTGTCGTGGTCAGTGCTCATCGGTAAAACGCATGCTTCAATCAGTAGCAGCGAACTGACAAAAAATAACCAGAATACCAGTTCTTTCAACCACACCAATGTACCATCCTCCTTAATTCGATCCGTTTGAATGGCGATCTCGGTCTTCTTAACGGGCTCGACCTTTGGTACGAGGGTATCGTCGTACAATGTATAAGCTGCCCTAATCCCGTCTACTATAGCCGTCAGATCATTCGTCACTTCTGTGGATGTATATTCATTCTGACGCTCAGCTACTGGGCAATGTAGATACTCGTCTAAAGTCGAACGGTCGGCGTTGGTCAAAGCTCCAAATTTTGAACATCCTCGGTCTCCGGTAACTAACATGGTAGATGTGACGGCAGATATCGGTACAGAAATATTCCGCGTTTTGATGTAAACCCCGCATTCAAATTCGGACACCTTCTCAGGTCGATTTGTTTGAGTTTCATTATCAGTGAAATTGATGATGGGAGTTCCGCCGCAAAAACTTTTCACCTCTTTCACTTGAGTTTCAGTTTGCATCGCAAAATCCTCCTATCAAGATAAATGAAGATTTTATGAAAAGTCGCTCGCCAGTACAACAAAATAAAGATAACGTAGATTAGTATAAAAATGATCTAAACAAAGGTTTACCGTTTCTATGGGTATCTTCTTGATTTTGTTAGTGCGTTTAGTATCTTTATGTTGTATCCAGCCGTCTATGGCACACGTGATAGCATGATTCGGCGGAGAAAACCGATAGAATTTACTGATGATACATTTCTGACGACAAGCGGGACAATGTATCTTCTGTTGCAGTGGATGCAGACCGACATTCTTAGGCCTACAGTGTTCAATAAGCTCTTGGATGCAACTGAAAGAAAATATGCCTTCAAAATGGGCCTATGCCTGACACACTTTTTTAGTAGAATATGTAATGTAATGATTGTTTTAAAGACCGTGAATATGACAAGGTGGATCGTTTATCAAATTAAGTCCATGACGTTCGCCTTCAAGCTATCATACATATAGCCTATCAATAAAAGATAATTTCATCGAATTGAGTTTTAACCAGTCTCGGCCTATAGCCGCCATAGACTGGGAATTTGTTTTACTTACTTGCGACAGAATGAGTGGCCACATGGCAAGACTTTGGGCAGGTTGAGATACTCTAAACAGATGGCACACCTCAGTGAAATCGTCCAATGATTTTCTTCATCAATCTCTTCGTCGTCTGAAAAACAACGTCCCGATGTCGAGGTTCCTGGTTGGTTCGGGGTGAATGCTGGTACATTTGCATTCAGTGCCGCGTTACTCTGAAATATCGGACAGTTCTGCATAATATTCTCCAATTTATTCCATTCGCTGCCAGCAATTTTGCCCTAGATCGGACGAGATACGAATGCGTCTAATTTTTTCAAAGATGTCACCAGTAACCAAGGGAAATACTGGTCCAGTTACTAAGGTACCCATGATGCAATACAGTCTTGCGTCACAAGCGCGGCTGGTTGTCAAGAACTTTATTGTGAATTACAATATTCAACGTTCAAATGAATTTCGAATTTCTCCATTAATGTATATCCATACATATTGAAGAGTCAAAAGGCCTATGTCACGAAAAGTCTTGTCGAATTAAGTTTCATTGTTTTTTTGTAACGAAGCATATGTAGCATATTTCCAAATGTTGAGAGTTTTTTGTAATATAGCCCACCATCTACCAGAGCTGTCTGGCCTTTAACTGCATGCATGGCATCAATCAGGATTATTTCATGAAAAGCCTTTCATAACATAGCATATAACATAACATTTATCTATAGCCTTGAAAGTTATACAAATGACATGAAGAAAAATCAGAAAAGCTAATACATATAACTTTGACAGTTCCTGATAAACAATTTTATCATAACGGGCACCACCTTTTCATCGTTCGTAGCTTGAACAAATCTAATTTAAGTTCGTTCTCTCTCAATCGTTTACTTTCCCCAGGGTCCGAAAATCGAATGTTATATTTCACGATGTATATATACAATATAGGATCTAGGAATAGACATTAAATTATGGAAATTGTCATTTCATATTCATGAGAAACATTTCGCATCATGAATCTGTCTGACAATGGAGCGAACGAAACGCAGTGCGAGCTTCCTCCGTACAGATGGGATTACACATTCAGCGTTTATTTGTATATATTTGTTTTCGGTCCATTAGCAACTTTCGGACTCTTGGTCAATCTGGTGACGATCATAGTTTTCGTTCGGCTACATGAACCTTCTTGTCACACGGTTTTGATACTAACCGTCTTTGACTTATTGTTTCTAATCACGGCGTTCACTTTGTTCCCGGCTAGAACTGTGTACGTCTACGTTACGATTGGTCACTGGTTATTCCGCTACGACGATTGGCACTTCGGTCAAGATATCATCGTATTCACCATGCCGTTCTTTTACTTATTTCAGATGTCGCGTAACTGGTCTGTAGTCATAATAACTCTCGAAAGGATGTTCGTCGTGGCTTTTCCGTTGAGTTTCAAGAAATTCTGGACTCACAAAACTGCCAATATATCGACACTAGTTATATTATTCATAAGCGCGTTGTTCTATTGGCCTTTTTTCTTTCCCAAAGAACTACCAGGAATTTGGGAAAATAATTGCCTAAAATCCGGTCAAATCATTTATACGATGGGTCTTAAAACGAAAAGAACAGAAACGCCGTTTAAATATCCGGCCTCGTATGAAAACAGAAAGCTCTATTTTCTATTCGGAACGGTTTTGATTCCTCTCGGAATCATAGCTATCAACAGCATAGTGCTGGTCGTTACCACGACATCAGCGCGTCATAAACGACATAACATCACGACGAATATAACATCCGATAAAAAACAACAACGACAAATAATGAAAATGTTGTCTGGTATAGTTCTTATATTTCTACTTTGTGAAATACCCGGTTGTTTAGATAGACTTATAACTCTTTTCGCAGGCTGGTTAATGAATATGGATGCGAGAATGGTTTTACGAAAAGTTGCCCTTTTTATGACTGTCCTCGATTCGACTTTGAATTTCTTGATGTACTGCGTGGCGAATAAAAGATTTCGATCCACAGCCGTTCGAACACTGAAACTCGAAATTCTTAACAGAAATACATAGAATATTGAATACTTCTTCTTTTGTGTAGTATTTTGATATATGCATAAAGATTGAAAAGCATAAACCATTTGCTGATCCGATTGTCTCATTTTTTAATGATATAGAAAAATCATCGGAAAAATATTTCTTATGTAACTTTTTAGTCGCTCTCGTAGTAGTACGCGAATTGTTGATATTGACTCGGATATCGTTCATAAAGAAAACACTGATTACGGTCGACATTTGAGGTTTCGTTCTGGTAGAGATTCTCAATAGATTCGTGAACAAATCTCCTGTTATCATCAGAAACTGGTGTAAGCACATCCGTGATTATCGGTTGCTGATCGTATACATCTTTATCGATGATCTGGCCTTTTATCGGTTCGTTGTTTTGCAGATTTTCTTTGGGAGCGGATGGTTCCGGTCGAGTTTCAATTTCTTCAATGAATTCGACGGATGTCCATCGTAGGTCGGTCGCCTGTCTGTAAAACGAAAGCGGTCGGACACGAGACACATCTTGTCGGGCTACATTATCATCGCGACTCACTACTGGAAGAAACCATGGAAGTTATGCATGAATTGTGTATTCTAGATCGATTAACTAAGTTAAAGCGTTAATTAGAAATCAATGGTCTTACCGCCAGCGCGGTGGAATTTATAGCTAAAATAAGCGATCAAAACGATGACGATTACGGTGACAACTATAAGAACAAGTAAACCGGGAAGTAGACCAAATATTCGTGTTCTCCATCCAATTTCATTCAGTCTGGTGAATAAAGAAAGCAAATATAAAACAGCCATAGGCTGGCACCCATACTGAACAGTCAGAGCCAGAGGGATTTTATAACTGCTATTTGGAAACGATCTAAACAAATCCTTAATGAAATGTTCCATGATTATCTTATTCAACAGTCCAACATTACATGCAGGACGTACCCGCATGACTGGCGTTGATGTCCAGTTGATACTTGGTTGTCGACGATATGAATTCGATTCTCAATCTCAACGCAGCAATACTTATGATAGTTTTTCCAACAGCAATACGTGTCACATACGCGTTCTTCATACCATCGACGATTGGTACTACTGCAGTAGCCTGTACAGGTTCTATCATCTGCAATACCATAAGAAAAGACCAGATTTTTACATCGTTGTCGAAATGGCTGACTGACGCATTTGTACGCATAGTTCTCCAAAGACTACGTCACTTACCCAAGGAAATGATTTTATCCAATGAAATATTACGTTTAATCGCGTCCGATTGCTTCATATCCTGCATATTTCTATATTCTAATATATCCAAAGAACTTTCTCAATATACAAACGGCATGATGCTGCAGAAAATTACGTATTCACAACCAAAACACATATACATAATCCAATCAAAAATCAATCTTCTTCATGTATTTTTGACATATCTACGCACAATACGAGGCATGTCGGTTCTTCATTGATGCAGGTTGCATTTGACCGTGTAGAATTTTCAATGGAAGGAAATACTTCAGTTTTTATGCACAACATCATTGTTTAATTGCGTCTAATGAATTCAGGCCAGCAATGCAGCGATGCCATGTCACTAATTATACAGAAGCCATCTACTTGATTCGTAGAAAGATCGTAAACTTTTGATGATACTTTTCCTTCCTACCAGCAATTTGAAGCATAGCAAAATTGAAAAATGGGGAGAGTGCACGTATCATTTAAGATGACAAAATGTTACATAAATGAGTAAGTATTACAGTAATGCAAAGGTCAATTTGTGCAAAATTGATGGACTTCAGGACCCTTTGTAGTGGGGGAGCTGAAGCCCACCCCCTCACTACTACGGCCCATAAAGGTTAAAGAAGCGTGTAATAAAAACTTAATGAAATACTAAGATATTTATCAAAATTTATTATTGCGGGATAAGTTACGAGCATGTATATATAAGTTATCGCTGTAGCACATTTCTTACTTTGTTATTACAGGAACATTTAGGTGAATTTTTTTTAAAAATCTTTTTAGAGTTTTATTCGTGTCCACAATTAAATCTTGTTGCGAATCATTTCGTCGGTGGTCCTCGTTTTGAATAGCATGTTTATGATAACATATGAACCATAGATTTATGAATCTGCGAATGTGGCTCATCTTATGATTCGAATTGCGACCCTTCCTCTCGATAGAATCGACCCTTCTTCCTTTTCACATAAACCTGGCAGCAAATGGTAATCAATGTCCGCGCCTGTCATCGGCTGCGACCTGAAAGGTACGTGGAGTTCGTCCGAAAAACTGGACGCGTCCACGCTCAGTTGTAACGGTGGATCCAGGAGTACCATTTGCCAACAGAGCATACACGAATCTATGACGTACTTCCGGATGACTTGGCTCTCGCACACGGCGGGCAACATCATACGCGGGTTACTTTCTAAAAGTCTGGCAAATACGCTCTGCAAAAGAATACAGTATATATTAGCATATGGTAGAAATTCACGTAAATAAATAGGATCTCGATATCAATATTACGTTAACGATAGAAGTGACGTCGGCCAAATTCGAGTTTAGTGACGCTACGTGGATCGCTTGTTTGAGAATGCTCTCTGGTACCATCATAGGTTCCTTTCGCTGTTTTGGAGCCGACACCTGGAAAATGATTATTACATGAGAAATGCTACGGTGAAGAATTTATGGAACATTCTGTTTACCGGTTACCGTGTTCTTACCATTTCAAATATAGTTATATTTTCTTGTACGCTAGGCCGCTTGCTTCTAATTTTTTTGGTCTTTTGTGTGCACGAATCGTCAAAAGGATTTAGAATTGACAGTTTTAATCGTTCAATGAACTCGTCCCTTTTTGTTTCGCAAACTGCATAGGATTCCTTAAAAACACGAGAATAACATTAATTCATGGCAATGCTAGCACGATGAAGAACGAAAAGGAGGCTCCTCATACCACTATGATGGCACACAGCAGTTTGTATTTCGATTTGTCGTCGTGAAGTCGGTGAATATGATCTAACTCCGTCTTCGCCTCGTTCAGCGTCATTTTATCGAGAAGAACATGCATATCTTTCAACGCTGAAACAGTTTCGGAGCGATGATTCGTTACAGCGTCTTCCTTGGGTGGTTCCGACTGCGAAGAACTCTGAGAGCTGAGAAAGAATGAATGTACATCACTCAAAAGCTGTGTTAATATTTGATTTAAAACTCCCAACTATTTCGGGAGCAGCAATCTGGGGTGAATTTAGGCTCCCGGCCGTCTCCGGAGCGGCAGGTATAGGGTCAACATGTACATAGTAGACTTACATTTTAGCTGCCATTTGCTGTACTTTCAACTTATCCAATTCGTGTTTTGTAGTGCTTAACTCTTGCGTCAATTCTTCTATTCGTTTATTCGCGTCGTCCAAACGCGATTGAATTCTAACAAAAAACAAACCGAACGAAAATTATCGAAAAAACGATATCAAAATGACGGCAACCGGTGAAATCATTTTTTACAGACCCGTCGCTGTTATGTGATGTGGTGACGTTTTGTGCATTGCTATCGATGATGATCGAACGTCTGGCAGTTTGTGACATGGCAGCAGAGTCTCGCAATCTCTTCAAGTCCGACATCAATTGCTCCTTTAAGTTTATGTCATAATCAGGTGAAGGCGAAGGCGTCGAGGACCTATCACAATATAAATAAACATTTATACATTTTCAAACCAGGACAATTGTTATAACATAACCGGCGTGATTATTTGGGTTAAGAGCACTGATTTGCGCGTACCGTGGTGGGGTTGACAGTTTAGGGGAAGGCATGCGGCAATTACTCGCTTTAACTACAGGAGAATCGTTGTTTGAACCAAGAGGTTTCGCCAAAAGTAGGTCATCACGATGACGTAAAAACTGCGTAATACGCTGGTTATCCGCGGCCATCCTCTGTATGACGTCACCTTGGTCCAATAGATGATTGAAAAGCTGAAATAAATAAGGCAACTTAAATTGATCGGTAAAGAACAGAATTCTTTTAATTTCCTATAGTTCTTTGCCTACTTTCAAATGTATTGTATGACAGAATTATCTGTGCTCAGATTTCAGAAATAAATCACGATTGGTAGAACACTATATCCGTGTTGACGCGATGAGGAGAGAATCCCACAATGATAATAAAAAGTCCGAAAAAGAAACTTCGAGATAGTAGTTTATTTCAACGTATCGACTATATCCTAATAGTCATCTTCAGGAATAATAGTCGATACGTTGAAATAAACTACTATCTCGAAGTTTCTTTTTCGGACTTTTTATTATCATTGTGGGATTCTCTCCTCTTCAGAAATAAACTTTGATATGGTCTTCACTCACCTCGATTATTTTGGCTATCATTTCGGTGCCCAGCTTGCTCGGATTAACTGTACGGAAGAACTGATATTTTGGCCAATGAGTGATCAGTTTGTCGACCGTAGTGTTGAATTTACGGAGCAAATCCATGCGACTGTCGATTCGGCTGGGGACGCAGTCGGCATCATAATCTGCAGGTGGGATTCTTGTACCCGATAAAAACCGATACGACTAAAAGATAGATAAGGATTATAGCAAATTGAGATTCAAATGAAATCGAACAATAGATTTATAGATAGCTGTATACAAACCAATGAATCTGATCCTGCAGTTGAATTCGCACCCAATACAGGACTCGATGATGTCAAACCACCTTCCGCAGCGCCGGAAATTCGGCGAAAACCTTTGATATCATAGGACACATCTTTAAGATCAGCTTCCTGTAACGAATGTCTCTTCATTCGCGCAGCTTCCTTATTTTTCTTTTTCCGTTTGCTGTTCTCCGATCCACTGACCGATTGAGATCGGTCACCTTTGTTTCTGCTTGAATCGTGGAACGGCGACTCTTTCGACGCGTTGGAACCCATCTAAGTCGAGAGAAGAAGAAAATGAATATCTGTGTATTCTATATACCGACCCGAACGCCATTCGACATCCAATGATTCTTGAAAAAAGTACGTCAGACATATACTTAATCATTATCAATTGATCTAACTTGATTTATGTTGTCAGCGCTGCTCCGAACTCACCTTGGATCCAGATTTTGACAGCAACCTTGACACTATCACAAGGTCGACTCCTGGTTGTGACCGATTACTGTAAGTTTATAGCAGCAGCAGTTATTTCGGATCCGTTCATGATTAATCTGTCATAAAACTGTCCGGTATACCAGCGCCGTAGTAAACATACAGTTCATCGTATATATGTTTAACTGTCACTGCTGTTTGGTATGTTGCAGGCTAGGTCAGTATAGATAGTGTGTTCAACTATCGCTAGGCCTCATGAACGTTATCTCATTTATGGCATACATTCCCATTACGAGTGCGCGGTTTGGATGTATTTTTCTTTATTTATCTAACACAATAAATCGTATTAATGATTTTATCATTACGAGTCGAATGAACGCAACGAGCTTTAAGAACTGAATGTACTTACATTTACCAGCGCGAAAACCCGAAAAACCCTCTTAACAAAGTTATGAACGATATGTGATATGCGCGTAGCAATCAAAATGTAGTTATGCTGTTCGAATGATCAACGATTGGAATGAGGAAGTTTTTTTTGGGTTTGCAATACTACGTATAACATAACCAGTTAAAAATGTCACTGTCAGAAAGCTGGTGTAATAAAAAATGTCCATATTCTCTCCACAACCGGATTCCGTAGAGACGACTGTTCGACAAATCACTCAGTCGCGATAGCCTGGAACGGGTGTTTTTTTCCACCCAGTCCAGGAAGTGGTTGTTGTCCGCAGAGATCTGCGTCGCTCTATGATCC
Organism: Tubulanus polymorphus; assembly: GCF_964204645.1. Lineage (NCBI taxonomy): Eukaryota > Metazoa > Nemertea > Palaeonemertea > Tubulaniformes > Tubulanidae > Tubulanus > Tubulanus polymorphus. The sequence goes on from NC_134029.1 coordinate 22,013,809, forward strand.
TAGTGTACACTAAGGTTCTTTGTGAAGTGTTTTTTTTTATATATCAAATCAACTTAAAACAAAACAATAACTTTGACTCGAACTGGGTGTTATCATTTGGCAAGAACACGGAATTTTTTCGGCTTTTTCCGTCGATATAATGATAACAGCGATATGATAAACGGGGCCAAAATAAGAATTTCTTTGTTTTCGCGCAAAAAATTGAATTTTAGAGAATATTCGAACTTTTCTCAACTATAGCTCATTTGCATATCAAGAATGTAAGGCCCGACAGCTACCACACTTCTCTCTAATCCGTTTTTTAATGCATATGATAATTTCTTAAAATTTGACCAAACTGTTGTAGGCCTAAGGACAACTTGCGACTTTCACAAAATTGGTAAATTATTTGTACGCCAATCTGCATATCGAAGGTGATCCAATTAGTCACGGTAAGCAAATTAAAAACAGCGGGACGTGAATAGAATCGTTTTTGTCTCAAATCCAATGAACCCCAGGCAGTACATATATTGTACTGTAATAAGTCCATTCATTATAGATATCGTTTTATGTATGTGTACAATAAACAGACATTCCGCAGACCGTTCAAATTCCTTTCTCAATACTAAAATAACACCAGTACAGTTCGAAGGACTCCAACCGGCAAAGTACAAGAAAATAGTCAACGTGGGAATATCTATTTTCATTTTAATATCACTATTCGGTATAAATGTTTTTCGTTCTCAGATGCAGACGGATAGACGCTTGACGTGACGTCATCGCTTTGTGACGTGGTAAGTAATTTTTTATTCAATGTTAGTCATGATATCACCATCAAAACGTTGACTCCTAAACACGTATTGCTTGACCAGTGCCGTAAAACTATAAGTACGAATGAACCACCTTTCATTTCCTAAAATGTTGGAACTGATAATATATATATAACTAGTCATTACAAACAAACAGGAGCTATTTGGTGATATCTGGCGTATTGGTGGAAAAGAATAGAACATTTTTCTCTGTTTTTCTCTGCAATTTGGTCTCGAATAAAGTAAGTTTGAAAATATGCACATATTTTAAACGAGAACTAACCAAACAGTGATGATCTTACCCTTCAAACAGACAACAGAAAATTCTGGAAAACAGAAAGTTGGGAAAATTCTGGACAGAAAAGTCTGGAAATATTTCTGGAATTCTGTGAAGCGTCAATTCTGGACATTTTTCTGGATTTTTTAAGTCAATACTTAAATTCCTTAAGGTAGCAGGGTGGGAACCCAGAACCCCAGCGCCCCCTAGATACGGGCAGTGTAGTCTCCGTGGCTGCTGCTTTTCCAATCTTTATTTCAATTAAAAGAAGCTGTCTGCGTTGAATGATATAAGCTAGATTTATTGGTTCACATGCGTAAAAACGAACATTCTTTATTCTGATGTTATTATACCCAGCGGCGACGATGTGATTTCATATTCGCGGCGAGGTTCGTTGTTATATTTCACTGATGACTAATTATCAAGTATAAGAATGAAACACGAGCTTTTGCTGCTAGAACCGAGAGTAGGAACAATGCATAACGCGAACAATGATTCACGTCCAGTAAATCGATGCCGTCAAATAATCAGAATACTGTTCTTCTCTTATCCTCTCCTATCGTTCACCGTCGGTGTATTTACACGGGATCGACTTCGTCGGACGCCACTAAACAGTATAGATTTACAGGTAAAAATGATAGCGACTCCGATATACTCTCGAAGTGAATGTGTGGGTGGTTTTGATAACATTTTGCCAACGTTTGTACTATACGCCTATACGTAACTCATTCAACCATAAGAGGTACGTTTTCCTGGATATCTATCTGCATTTTCAAGGGTTATCCCGTATGTTACATTTTTTAAAGGCAAAGAGAAAGCCAGAAATAAACACTGACATTTCCAACCTATCTAACGACTGTTTCCACTATAGGGGTTCACTCAATGCCCTGCGTATCTTCTTCTGACTGTTCGGCGGATACTTTTTTTGCTGATTTTCTTTTCTTTCACTCGGTGCGCATCCTTTTGTTTTCTGGATTTTGAGTTGGAAATGTGCCACATAAGTTAGTTATATATAACGTGGAGGTAGGGGGTTAGTGTAAATACATAAAGTTAGACGGTTAGGTATGCACACACCTGGATGTCTCTAATACATACAGGATACATTATTCAGCTTACTTATAATTTCTAGATCAAATCTAAAATAGAAAAGGTATATTTTCGTTGTAAAAAAGAACCTACTTTTCGCCGTTGTATATAATATGTAGGTAAATGATTCCGAACTCAAATTAAGTTATTTTCAATCATTTGAATGACGGAAATGTTTATACACTAACATTTACACAATTTTGGAACTGGCTCCTGTTATTATTATTTTCCGCTTCAACAACAACTTATTTATCTTGGCAAATACCTGGCAAACCGGTGGTCTTGTTGATCTCCAATATTGACATATGCCCGCGTGGTTCGGCGACCGAAGTCCACTCCGTACTGATGTCAGAAATAGACCATAGATAAATAGACCTGATACAGAGATTTATGTATTTATGACCCTAATTGCTAGACCAAGCATTGCATAATGTCGTTGATATATCGACTACATCTACATATACATGATAATCGCCATATTTTGCCACAAAGCCTTAGTGACAAGAACACGTAAACTGACAATCTATGATTACATTTTGATTACAGTATTATATTTCACCACGAGATTTTAATCTCCGAATTAAAACTTCTCCCGTATTTTAATTGTAGAATTGATTAATGTTGATATAGATTAGAGAAAGTGAAGTCGTTGTAGTAAGAGTATTCAGTCGGTGGCCGCCATCTCTGGGAACGAAACAGGCGCTCCACGTGCGGCGCGAATACTCGCTATGTAAAACTGGCCGTGTGAAGATGAATACTGCGTCATGCTCGTCGAGGCTGAATACCGGTTAAAGGTGGATTATTTGTGGAACTAATCAAACAAAATGAACTTATTGATTTGTGAGAAATGTACACGGATTTAGCATAATTCACTAATAGAAGCCGCCTTCCTCATGGAAATGACAGAATTGGATAAGAACGGCAAGGAATACCGACGAGACGGCACCGCAGATGAACGAAAGTTGATGAACAAACCGGAAAGTGGCCAGCGTCGAGAAGCTAAAATGGAATTGACTTTGAAGAACGAATTTAGGAATTATTTCAGGCATTCGTCGATGCACGGACTTCGTTATTTAGTTGAACCATCTATGTTCAATATGAGGAGGTACGTGCTATATGCTATTCGAATAGCTGTTGAAATTGTAATACAGTTTAATCCAAAAGCATGTGTTTTTCAAATTAGATTATGTTCCCCTGCGGTTTGCTTGTATGGCCGTATTGCTAATTGTGGTTAAATATCGTTAGACTTCTTTCATTAAGATCGATACATGAAGTGCTCAATCGTGTTTTTCGAGTATAGTCGAAAAGAACTATTAAATCATATGCTAATCTCGTTAAAGCTGAAAGCGATCTTTCCCATACACTCAAGTAAAGTACCGTCAAAGGGAGTGCCTTCGGTGTTAGACGCTTTTTTTATATACGGAATGAGATTTTGAAATCTGAAAGGTTTTAATCAAAAGCAATTCTCATAATGCATTTTTGCCGAAAGCTACTCATGAAAAGCAAACATCGGAGGTTCATTGTTTAATAACTTCAGGAATTTATGGCAAATGCAGTGAATAAGATAGAAATGGCCGAGAAGGCTTAGCAATATTCATGGGTTCACGAAATTGGTTTATTGTTTTCAGCGCAACCTGTTGCGACTACCGTTACATCACAATCCACCGAAAACATGTGTTCATTCGATAGGAACACAGTTTCACAGTATAGTGTGAACAACATAAACATTATCGCAATTAACCATTCAACCATTCGTTAATAATCGATCGCTAATTACCCCCACGAAAATCAAGATGGCTTCTTCGTGTATAGACTCATATATTCATTATAAAAGCATTTTCGTGTAGGCGAAAGCCAAAAAGTCGGTCATTTGTAATTAATTCATAAAATGTGGAGAGTGTTGTGTGTTATAATTGAGGACGGTAATTGTAGTGAGGCCACGATTGTAAGCAACACATCGCGTCGTATTTTGTACACACTCTGACACCGTGTCAGGACTCAAGGTCACAATTAGATCATCATTCATTTTTGATAAGATAAGCATATACAAATCGATGATCGAATACGCTTAGAATTTGAAACGAAAGCGATCATGCAATTCTGCTACGTAGATTGAGTGACTTTTTATTCAAAACTAGTTAAAAGAATCGTGAATTTGTCACTATTTCATGACATACTTTTTTAGTGTCAATTTAGATTGAATATTTCCGGAATTATATTGAATATTTCCCGATTCTAAGCTCTATTTCTCCGGCATGTATATTCATACCTCAGCTAGCCTTTGAAACCAAAACAAAAAATTGACCTCAAAAGCCCTTGAGAGCAAATTAACATTATTACTATATTTAACTTCATGATAATTGATGGAAAACCATCGAAGTACATGGCCGTTTTGTGATTAGCAATTATCACGGCATCAGCAATTAACGGCAGATTCCAACGGCAAATATGTAAATTACCTTTACTTACCAAAACAGACAATACACGGAAAGGAACCCGATGATTCATGTAAATAGACCCGAATTGTAGGGTCTTTTTTTATAAAAAACTGTCGTAATTGCAATTTAGACTTATTTGAGATGCAGTTACTAAATCATTTTCGTCTGGCAGTAGTAATTTAGTTCGTGACATATGCCGCGATATTCGGGACTCGTAAACTCGATTGTAGTCTGGACATAAAGTCACAGAATTAAAACAAAGATGTTTGTTCAGTAATCAGTTTCACCCTCGTATATTTTCGTTGCATCATATTCACGGCTAGAAAAACTGACCTCGCAGGAACCAACTCTGGCATTCGAGTCTATAGCGAATAGTTAGTAATGCGGGCATATTATGCCTAGTTCGTATTGCGAATATATTTATACACCACTTAGAATACCGTATTTAAGTGATTTACTTACATGATTCCATTAGCACTGAAAACACTTCTGTGTGACTCACATGAAAACATAGCTGAACCTGCTATAGTTCATATGGACTGGCGATCAATCGCTTTTATCGATAATACTTAGACTTTTTATTCGATTTTATGGAAATAAATCTCTAGTTACCAATTAGGAATTTAATTCGATTACAGTGTCACTTGGATTAACCCACTTGCTTGATAAGAGAAGTAATTCGTCCTTGCGAACTACGTGCATACTGTTTGCCGGTACGGGTATATCGCCGCCGGTGTAAGATTTCGTTTTATCACGGATCAGATAACCAGACTTACCCCCAACTCCTTCGTTTCGATAATGCACCCGTTAATATATATACAGTTCATTCAAGCCTCGGTATTTATTTTACATCGAATAGCCGCTCATAGATATAGGCTCACCCCCTCCCTCGGACCCCGGTCGTTTTCCCTGTAGAATCCTATGATAATATAAGGTGTATTCAGAATGTGATGATATCGAATTGCACCTGTAACAATATGACGAACTTCCCCTCCCCTCCATTTTATTAAGGGGAGCACATAACTGATCATGAATGTAATTTTGTCTTTAATCTCGAAAGACACTTAACAGCATTTCGGAATAATGTTCCATACAGAACCGGTACTGTTTTACAAGGGAAGGAATGTGATCTATTTGTCACCTGACACATGTCGCGTGGGTTCCTCTTTTGTTCGCTCCCGAACATATTTTAGTTGGCATTTGGAAAAAGACCGTAATTACTGTTATGTGGTATGAAGTGCGTCAAAAGTTTTGTGAAAAATGAATGTGTGAAATATAATAGTGACTTTTGTGAAGAAAGTTATGGATGGCTCCGGGGGTGGTTACGTAAAAATTCCAGTGTTTTGTATTGAATCTCGTGAACAAGTTTTTTGGTATTTCATGGGTGCAAAATTGAAGGGGTTGGAATTCATAACGATAACGATGAAACTGTCATAATTCATGAAAATTAATGTGTGTTTAATGATGATTTACACCTACGTGAAATGATAGTGCTTGAATGAGACAATTCTGATCTTTGATCAAATCAAAAATACAAGTTATCTAGTTTGGTTTCATCTAGGATATTATGTGGTTTACCGCACAGCGATTCGTGATGAATCAAAGCATAGATTTGTTTTTATAAGGTGGTTTATTTGGTTGATCTATGATTATTATTTTGAAAAATGATTACTTTTCAGAATTTTGTGGTTAATCGCTATACTGGTAGTGGTTACGCTGTATTTTTACTCAGTGATCGGTGCCATTATGTGAGTAACGCTGGGATATATATGTTAAGTTACGAAAATAAAGCTTTCTAGGCGTTCTAAAAATGTCTTCACTATACCTGAGATGTATTTTTGCCAATAACCCCTTGCCGGGTACGTTACCCGAGGCGGTTGTGAGATATTTCACAAATGAACCGCCAGGCAACGTCAAACATCGCTAAATATCTATAACAAACATGATATTATTACATCCTTATCAATAAAATCAAAAATTCGTAAAGACTATGAATATTTGATAAAATACACTATTGCATACTCTGTTTTGGATGCGAATTGATTACTCGAATTATTTTATCAAAATGAAATCATGAAGGTTGTTTTTCTGTAGGTATTACTTGTCTTATCCTACGTCTATGATCTACACTCTACAACAGAATATGGTGCTTGCGTTCCCAACGATTACAATTTGCAATTTAAACCAATGTAGGTGAGTGCTAGCTATTAGGGCACTAAGAGTTTCTTCAGCGAATTCGCTTGAAGTCATTCCTTAAGTATATCATTAAAGTCATTTCGTAAGTATCGGTCATTAAATGCGTCAAAGATAAATTACTTTTTTTGTACTTCCAGACTTTCAACTGCGCAAAAATTACCATATCACGAAGACAGATTCATGCGTGAGTATAATATTAATTTGCATTAATGATAATAATGAGTCAAATAAATAATTTCATTTAGTTTAAACAACTCGTAATATACGCGTATGCGATGTATGAATTTTAGCGACTGATTCGGAGTCGAATTTGACCACGTATTACGAAGACTGCGCACACAATAAATACGATATGATTACAAGGTAACGCATACTTAAAATATGCATAGAAAATGCATAATCAAAAAGCGAAATATTTTCATTTACGCATCACCAATTTGTAAAGAATGTAGTTTGAATGTTTGTTTTTTTTCTAGTTGTGAATGGAATGATTTGCGGTGTGAACCGAGTGATTTCGACTCGGTTGTGATAGATTCGCGAATTTGCTACGTTTTCGCTCCGAAATCTAAAGGCGTCAACGTACCGCTGACAGTGGATAAAGCAGGTATATTTCCGCGAGACGCTCTTGTGTATATACGATCAGTTCCCCGGGTAAATTGGTAGAGAAACTTGATAAGCAGGCTCTTGTTTAATGTGATATATAAAGCTGTACGTTACCTCCTGAACATGTCAAAAGCTTCCGAGGGGAAATTGACCCGATGTGAAAGATCATTGCATATACCCACCATACTTACCGAGTCATCCGACGAAGATGTTCAGAATTTTTCCCCAGAGGCAGAAACAATTACAACACGAGCGTTATTACTGTCCTAATAGCATTCGACACTTCCTGATATCATACAACCCTAGCCGATAGACAGCTGACAAATACTGATGTTGAAGGACTATCGCAAAAATACGTATTTCAAAGCGACCATGATTTATGATTTTGTAGGTACAAAATTCGGATTGAAATTGACCGTGAATACAGAGCAGTACAAATACACAGGATATAGTCCAGAAGCGGGATTAAAAGTGGGTGTTTTTACGGAGTTAAAGAGTTCGAAAAGATTAAGATAAACATTAGAATAAACATAGATATGTTAGTTATTTCAATTTTGTTAGTTATTCCGTATTTCTGTATTTTTAGATATACGTCCACGACGCGTCGTCATTGCCCGATCCTGGTGAAGCTATGATGGTCGGGGCGGGAACTAATAATTTGATAGCAGTCCAATCTGCTGAGGTAAATGAATACGCATTTACGTAGAACTATACCCGGTAATCTCTTATTCAAAGTGTTTCCTTAAAGTATTGATACACACTATTTTTTCCATAGACTCGAGCTTTGCCGGTTCCGTACGGGGTTTGTGTTAGCTCAAAAGAACTCGAGTACTTCCAAGTGTACAACGAAGTAAACTGTAGGGTCGAGTGCCGTGCTAAGTATTTACTACAGAAATGTGGATGTATCGACGAGCCGTTATTACCCGTTAATATATTAAAAACAGGTTAGTCTTATAAAACAAATCTAATGTAAAAAAGTTCGGAGTGAACTAAAAGGAAAAAGTCCCTGGGTGGGCTCGAACCACCAACCTTTCGGTTAACAGCCGATCGCGCTGACCGATTACGCCACAGAGACAATTAATGCTTAAGTAGATTTCAGCGATTCCGGCAAGTGAAAAACCATTCAATGTTGTAGTTTTTGTTTTCAGGCGTTAATGACAGCGTGACGATTTGTACAGTTGGAAAATACTACGACTGCGTTTTAGGGGCTGTTGGTAAGCGCTTCTGAAATACTTCCTGTCCTGTCGCAATATCTTACGTGAAATAAACTTGACAAATTAAATCGCTTTCATTCCAGCTGAATTTAAGACGGAAAGTATCAATTTGTGCAATTGCACTCCCAATTGTCTCACACGAAAATACAAAACTGCGACGAGCCAGGCGACAATGGCGAAGGCGTATCTGGCAAGTATGGATGACAGTTCGTCTGCCATCCAAATAAACCGGGCAATTCAGGGTTATTCAGATTCGCGTTTAAAACGATACGCCAGCAGTACGCTGACCACTGACCACGAAGAGGCTCTTTTCCGTCATTTTCTGGACGGCGTATCGGACCTGGCGAGTTGGGGCTGGGCCGCGATCCGCACATCCGTACAATCTATCATCGAACGGATGCAAACGTTGTCAGAAGCCCGGAATGGATGGGGGATGTACAGACAAGCGGCCGTTGAAGCTATCAATCAATACAATCGAACTTTTAGGTACCAATTGACGGAAGTGTTCGAAGGCGCGAGACTCACTCTGACCTCTTATTTGGATGTTTTGTCGTCATATGCCTACGTGCACGGTCGAACACGGGCTTCCAATAAACAACTAGATCCGACTGAGCGTTCGTTGCTGAAATATAAACGTGATAATTTCCGGATGCAATACGATCACACCATGGCCGCGCTCGAATTCGTCGAGTCGCTTTTCATCCGGGGTCGACTGAAAGACCTGAATTCGGAACAGCGTCGCCTGAGAGAGGAGTTCCGCTTCGGACTCGAATCGTTGAAAAGAAACGAATCGGCCGTCGCCGCCCTGAAGACTTCTGAATTCTTCCGATTCTACGCCGTGGCCGAAGACTTTCGCGAGCGCATTTTACCGCGGGGCGAAGCCGCTTACAAACAGTTCGGCACCCGCTTGAGCGAAAGTGTGATAAACATGCGAAATCTCGAAAATTCGCTGAATTTACATCTGCGAATTTTAGCGAACGAGTTTTCATTCTGTAACGACTGTGATACTAATCTATTAGACATAACTAGTCAGTGGAATCGACTTTACGCTAAATATTTTACAAATCAAAATAGCGTCAACGTCGATGTGCGCAAAGAGGTGTACAACAAGACATTGGAAAACCTGAAATATTTAACTAAATTAATGGATAACTTATCGAGACATTTGAAAACGACCGAAAATAGCACTTACATAGTTTTGAACACGTTAGAACAAATGTACACAGTATGCATCGATAGCGTTCTGATCAAAGACATAAATCTTGGAAAATTTGCCATTTGGAACGAAACCAGTTCGATCGTTGAAATGCCGACAAAATGGGGCAATTTCGCACATTCCAGGCAACTGTTCAAATCGGTTTTTCAAGATATCATGGGCCGCTTGAAATCGAAGTACATCTCCGGTATCCCGAAACATCCCGCTTCGGATAAGAAGCCGGAATTTCAGTCGTTGACGGAGAACCTCGCCAACAGACGGCGATTGGTTCTCGAACCACTGAAAACATTTAGCTCATACATGGAATCTTTCCTGGACAGTATTAATAAAACAAATATCAATTCTGGAATGTTTTATTTGTGAGTATCGCGACCGTTTTGGATGTGATTTGAATATTTTTCTTGATTCGAGAAATTAATGATCGTTTTCTACTATTCGTTTTATCGCAGTGATAACTTTCTTACGCTGAATGTATATTTAAAAGACCTGACGACTGAGACGTATACAATGGTAGCTATGAGCAGCCCTCAATCACTTCTTATAGGTCAGTATTTACGCTAAATAATCTACAACTTCTTACCAACAAATAAAACAGCGCTATTTTGATTGAGTTCCCACATTGAGGTAATTCTGTTGGTAATTTCCCTCCAATTTGAATTCAATTATATCGATCGTCTCACGATGATGAATTCTCTATTTTCCGCAGCCATTGGAAGTTTTGGTGCAATATTTATTGGTGCTAGCCTGGTGACTTTGTTGGAGATCGTAGACGTCGTGCTACATCACGCGGCCAAACGATTCTGTCGACCGCCGAACAGCAAAGACATTCACACGACCAGTACAACTGCTGTTTGAATGTTTACATATCGAATGTTATATTTGGAAAATCCGCTCCCCGTGATTGTTAGATAATCGGCATTAAGAAATGTCCGTTCTAAAACGCAATTTTTTCTATACATCATATATAAACCTATCTATTTTCATTCTCGCTGATAAGCTCATATAATGAGCGACATGAGACACAAATGCAGGAAGAACTCTGTAAAATCATTTGTTTGTCTTCGAGAAAAAACCACGAAAATCCCGTTTCGTCGTTGGAAACATCGCTGTGCTCTATGCTTGAACCTTTTTTCTAGACTTAGAAAGCCGTCCAGAATATTGCGAATAACACGAATAAATGAGAATGAAATCTTCAAAAGTAATCATCAGAATTTCGTCCGTCGCAATTTAATTACCGGTCGAATTCGTCAGACTCGATATTAGTTTGAATGTAAATATTGAATATATGTATATATATATATACGTAAGTTTTCTAATGAAATTAGATAATCTGTTTATGAATCACCATGACCCGCTGCTGAAAACAACCTAAGCTTCTCAAATATCTACGAACTTGTAGAAATAATTGTATTCAGAAATAAGATCACCGATTAATTCAGTGATGAATCTTCTGAGTTGATAAGAAAATAATTTAAAGAGTTGATAAAAAGCTATATTCAAAATAAGCGTTCTTGTTATCGTTGATGAATGTAAATTGCAATTGAGAGGGAGAGAGAGGTCTGACTGATACAGCTTATCTATTCTCTTTGGAGCGCGAAACCACTGGGGATGACTGGATAACTGTGGCGTGAAAGCCTGGATGAAACTGATAGACGTGTGATGTCAACCATCAAATACATCCGACGCATCTTCGAAATCCTTCTCCGAATCGGTCGAAAGGAAACAACTCGAGCGAGTATATTCTACGGTGGAGCTGAATCTTATTTATTTTCAATTCGACAACAAATTATATGATCTGCACATATGATTATCATGTACAACGTATGTAACAGATGATTCTACAGTTATATATATTATACGTTGGAACAATACAAAAAGACCTGATTACACGGCAACGATGTCCAACACGATCCCTACAGAAAATACGAATTTCTCCGTCAAAACGACTCCGTTTCAGCTCATTAATCATTATACATTACCGACTTATACCTCATCGTTAACTATTACAACGTGTAACTTTAATTACAAATATATTGATATAAAACGACACCGAAGGCTACGATTGGTTGATTCGTCCATGTGCGTTGTATGACTTATAAATAACGCGCTGTTTGATTATTTTTTGGAGAGAGCGCTATATTCGTCAGAAAACGTCGAAACGTATAATATAATAATGTTCGATCGATACAACATTTTTAGATTATATATTTATATATATATTCGATTTAAATTCCTCCCCTCGTTATTTACTAATAACTTAATCAGAGGAGTTTGAGGAATACAGGCACAATATGTACTCGGGTCCATACTCGTGTTGATTGGGTTCATGCTCACAATATAATACTGAACTTATTGTACATAAAGAATAGCGGGGGAGAACTCAAAAAAAATATTTCGTTCATTCGTTTTAGTCAAAAAGTCAGCCATAATTTTGAACTCTCAATTGCAGTAATGTTCTTCCACATTCCGTTTACATTTTTTACACTCAACGCGACAGCACCAGTAGAATTTGCAGTCACAGTCCTCTTGTATTTCCTTGATGGTCGTATAGTAACCGCGGCCGCAACACATGAGCTGGCAGCCGTCTAGACCGGGGCTCGTCTTATTACACAGACGACCCGATGTGCCAATCGCGCCCAAATCCGGGTTGTATTCACAATAATCCGGCGATTCCTCCAAGTAAACTAAGTCCAACTTGGTGGGTTTTTTCTGTGTTTTCTCCACAGGTCTTAAGCGATTCTTCTTCTTATTTAGTTTAACTTTACTGGCGCCGTCGAACCGGCCCTTCAAATAGAGCCCGATGCTCCGGAAACTGTCCATTGTTCTCCAACAGATTTTCATGCTACACGAGCCTGATACGCCATGACACTTACATAACAATTTCAAGTTCTTGGTAATGCCCTGAAATCAAAGATCTTGTTTTATTAGTAATCTAGAATGAGGAATTTTGCAAGTAACATATCTATTCTTACAAGCCTCAATGCATAGATTTAAACGTATCCCTATTATTATGTATAATTAGCCATATTTTGATTGCGATCAAAGGTATTGTCTGAGTTTTTTTATCAGACATTCAATTTCACTCAATCAACCTGTGGCAAGTGAATGTCGTTACGAATTAAAAGTATAGATGGCGTAAAGGTCGGCGTGGAAATGAAAAACGAAATTGCCGCCAAAAATATGGTTCATATGATTGGCTCGTTCTGGAAAAACGACGTCATTGCTTCACTCTGATTGGCTAAATATTGATCACATGGAATAATACCGTATGTTTGTAAACAACACGCGAATGTTCTAGCACGTTCTACACAGATCTACATAGATCGAGTCAAAAATTATGAATAATGCAAAGAAATCTCTGGAAATCTGTAGAACGAGGGGACTACGAATAAATACCACGGTCTGGGAGGCTTGGATCATTCACTGTTTCAACTGCAGAGGCATTACACGAAGAAACGAAGAAAACTTTAAAGCGACAAATTTAATTATAACGACGACTGAATAACGAAGATGAAAGCTCCAGCAATTGGTATCGACTTGGGAACTACTTATTCCTGTGTTGGTGTGTTCCAGCATGGTAAAGTAGAGATCATCGCTAATGACCAGGGAAACCGAACTACTCCGAGTTATGTGGCCTTCACTGATTCGGAACGACTGATCGGGGACGCCGCCAAGAACCAAGTGGCTATGAATCCGGCGAACACGATATTCGACGCTAAACGACTCGTCGGACGGAAGATTACAGATGAGGCCGTACAGCAAGATATGAAACACTGGCCGTTCAAAGTATGTAGCGACAGCGCCGGTAAACCCGTCGTCGAAGTCGAATTCAAAGGAGACATGAAGAAGTTTTCGCCGCAAGAAGTCAGTTCGATGGTGTTGACGAAAATGAAAGAAACGGCCGAGGCATTTTTGGGACAACGCGTTCGAGACGCCGTTATCACTGTACCGGCTTACTTCAACGACTCGCAGAGACAAGCGACAAAAGACGCCGGAATCATCGCCGGTCTGAACGTCCTGCGAATTATCAACGAACCCACGGCTGCGGCTTTGGCTTACGGACTCGATAAGAACTTGAAGGGTGAGCGAAATGTGTTGATTTTCGATTTGGGAGGCGGGACATTCGATGTTTCAATACTCACGATCGATGAAGGCTCGTTGTTCGAAGTTCGTTCGACGGCCGGTGATACGCATCTGGGAGGCGAAGATTTCGATAATCGTTTGGTGTCGCACTTCGTCGAAGAGTTCAAGCGTAAATTCAAGAAAGACTTGTCGGTGAACCCGAGATCGTTGCGCCGTTTGAGAACGGCTTGCGAACGCGCTAAACGCACGTTATCCACGAGCGCCACCGCAAATATCGAAATCGACTCTGTATTCGAAGGAATCGACTTCTATTCGTCGATTACTCGAGCCAGATTCGAGGAACTCTGTTCGGATCTATTCCGAAAAACGATGGAACCAGTGGAGAAAGCGATACGCGACGCGAAAATTGACAAGTCGAAGATTCACGACGTTGTTCTCGTTGGTGGTTCGACGAGAATTCCTAAAATCCAGAAACTGCTCCAAGAATTAATGAATGGAAGAGAACTGAATAAGTCCATAAACCCGGATGAGGCTGTGGCTTATGGGGCGGCGGTGCAGGCCGCCGTCATCACTAATGTAGCCGATAGCACCATACAAGATGTATTACTGGTTGATGTGGCCCCACTTTCCCTCGGTATCGAAACCGCTGGCGGGGTAATGACCAAAATCGTTGAAAGAAACGCCAAAATTCCGTGTAAGGCAAACGAGACATTTACTACGTATTCCGATAACCAGCCCGGAGTTACAATCCAGGTTTACGAAGGCGAACGCGCTATGACGAAAGACAACAATCTTCTGGGAACTTTCGAGCTGTCGGGCATCCCGCCTGCGCCGAGAGGTGTCCCGAAAATCGACGTCGCTTTCGACATCGACGCTAACGGCATCCTGAATGTTACGGCGCAGGATAAAGCTACGGGAAAATCCAACCAAATCACGATTACGAACGACAAGAGCCGTTTGAGTAAAGAGGAAATAGAAAGAATGGTCGCAGACGCCGAGAAATACAAAGACGCCGATGACAAACAACGAGAGAAAATAGCCGCGAGAAATAAACTGGAAAGTACGGTATTCACTTATAAACAGACTGTCGAAGAAAATGAAAGTAAATTGTCGGACTCAGATAAAGAAAGTGTTAAATCTAAATGTAAAGAAGTAATGGAGTGGTTGGATAATAATAGTTTGGCTGAGAAAGATGAATTCGAACACCAATTGGAAGAGTTGCAGAAAGTCTGTACACCGGTGACTGCTAAGATATATCAGCAGCAGTCACAGAGTAGTGCCGCCGGAGGATGTGGTTCAAAGGGTCCGACTGTTGAAGAAGTCGATTAAATCTACAGCTTTCTGCGACTCTTGTTGATTATTTTGTACATTTATAACTGTGAATAGATATCTTAAGTAGATTGTCAATGATGTAATTTGTATCAATATATGAGAAACCTTAATTTACATTACATGTAATTAGAATTTTGAGTTAATAACAGTTTGTTGTCAAATAAAGATTTGAAGTTTCATTCGAAGATGTGATATTATTCTTGGTAATATTTTGATGGTGGCTCAGCGATATTTCGAAGGAGTGAGGACTTATTTGAGAACTGTTTTTAAAGAGGATTATCTTCTGAAAGTTTACACGATAGACAAAGACTTATCGAGGCTTCTGAGTCGACGCTTTTGAGAAATTTTATCCGTTGTGAAAGAGGAAAAACTAGACGTATAGACTTAGAAATATTCAGACTGGTTTTAACATAGTCAAAGAAACGGATCTACCCACCTTGCGGCCAGCTTTGTTATTCCACAAATTCATTAAAGATGGCGCTTCTGCTTTCATAAACTCCTTCGTGTCGACAAAATCCTTGGTAAAACGTTCACCGAAACGAACGTTGTGGGAACAGCCGCCCCATTCGAATGTTCCATCGGTTTTTTCTCGTTTAATGTTCGGGTCGCATCCACAACTGGTCAGCTTTCCTTTAGCGCAAGCTTTCGTCACGGCGTACATCGCCCCTGCTGCGTTCACCGCGTAGATGTACGACTTCTCTCGACTATCTGGAAAATATATGCACGAACATTCTTTAATGTGATTTGAATTGAATTCAATTAGTCTTACGCCTGGAAGCAAGAGAGAAATGTGACAAAGGCCGATCCATGGGGAGGTTGCAGGGAATGCGCACCACATAAAATGTCAAGTTGCCCTGAAATTTCACGGGAAATTGAAATATATTAAAATGCTACCTACAAAAATTAGAACCTTTTCCGATGAACTTTCAGAGTGCCCTTTTAAGTATGTGGTATGCCCTATTTTGGGGGTGCACCCCTCCCTGAGTCAGACCCTAGATCCGCCCCTGTTCTGCGGTTTCTTTTATATCACTTTTTTCCAATTTCCACTAAAATATTTTTCCAATCGAAAAGACAAAGTCCGAGAAGGCATGAATCAAAAGATTGGCATCGTTCAGATTACATATCAGTTCCATTCTTATCGCTGGCGATGTTTACAAAATCGGGAAGAACCAGACAAGGAGCATCGGAGAAACAAGTTTCCAATTCAACATTTCTCGTGTTAGCCGCGTTAGTGGAGTGACGTCCGATAGCTAATACACGGTTTCAATAAAACCAACATGGCCGCGTTAACAAGGTACGCAGCTGAGTAGCAGGTAATGATACGGCTCCCCGCTGACTGACACTCATCGTCACGGTACACCTGATAAAATCGCACCCTCTCACATTCTGAGAATGTTCCCATGTTGATTTAATCATTGTAGATTTCCTTATAACGTTCGCTTAGCCCACCCTATCTCCTTAGCCAAAATTCATGGACTATAACAAGAACTGTTTGAAGGCTTCATTGAATTTTTGTGAAAGGCGTCTCCATTCCTTTCAGTTGTTTCTCAATGAATTGATAGTTAAAGTTGGAGATAACTAGTTCGTGGACTTTGGCGAATTCAAATTTCAAAAGTTCAAGTTGAATTCTGAAATTTAACGGTAGTTCGATCGAATACGTATTTAGTGATTCTGAGAATGCCGGAATCGAGTCAGAGGCGGTAAACGTATCCCGGTTTGGCACGCTAACAAAACGCCAATAAAACGCGTAGTTTCGGGGCAAACTTGTCGGTTGTGATTGACGGCGTGAAAAAAACAGCGTCTGATATCGGTGATGACTCGGTGATAGAAACATCTCCTTCGGGTTGTGCGCGGCTATTAGACAACAACTGCAACAGACAGCCCGAATGTCTAAAATGACACCCTCCGGTCAAATTTACGCTATCTACTCATTATTTACCTGGAAATTTAGCGAAATCAAATTACTGACAACACAAAAATCGTCGTGTAAACTTCACGATAAAATGAAGCGCGTAATTTATAACCGGAGGTTTTTTGTACCCGACGCCTGCGCGCATGGAGTTTGTTTACCGATAGGCTTTTTAAAACGCCGGTACAATTTACCTCAGTGCTACGTTCGTAGAATCGAATTTTGAGCAAACGAATAAGATCAAGGTGAAATTGACTTTAAATGAGAGTTCATTTTGTTATCAGTGGAAAATGGAGAGTAGACCGGGATCACTAAAACTTACTAATAGATAAGACGTTTCCAAAAACGTCCGTGGTGTTGAATGTGTTACAATTCCATCTTCTATCCTTAAACTGAAACTTGCATTCGTCGATACCCATCGAGGCCCCTTCACTGAGCACGTCCAGCATATTATCCGACATTTGACAAAGTTCTTTCTGCCTTGTCTCCAAAAACGGTATCGCCGTACATTTCGAGGGTGTGTCAAGGTACGCCAGGTTATTGTCCAATACTGAACTAGCGATTCCAAGATACCTGCAAAAAAATTTGACACAAAACATGTACCTGAGATAACGAGGTTAAAAGCGATTTAGGTTTTCTAGAATCGTCTTTGTTATGGTTTCTTTTTGTCGACAACATTCTATAATTGAAACCTTTGAAAGCTTTTGGCAAGTCATATTTCAGTAAAAATTCACTGTTTCTTTCGTCGTCATCTTCGCTGAAAGGTTCTCGAGATGAAACCCCGCAAAATGACTTCGTATCAGTATTGTAAAATATCCGCCTCGTGTCATTTCAATGCGGCCCGTTTCGTCTGATGTTTCTATTCTTCAGTTGACTCACTTCATTGTGGCGCTCAAAATCAGTTGATAAAAATCGCGTTTTATTTCAGTGAATTCTTTAAAGAGTCGACTATTTCAGTCGCCGATTTTCATTCAAAAGCGAAGATGAAAGTCTCGAGAACCGACGACCTGAGGCTAGCGGGTGAACTGCGCTGACTCAACCCTTTGTGCGCAAAACATCTAATCACTAACATCTAATCAGCAACATAATTCATTCATATTAGCAGAAATATCTACTGGATATTCTATACATTTAAAGATCTCGATTATGGCGTCAATTTCGAAGTGATCACTTACGCTGTAATTTGTATCATAAACCAGTGAATTGTTGACTTTTGACTCGTTAATTAGAAACTATGAATCACAAATTCTGGTTGATAGATCACCAACTGTCATCCATAGTAAGCCGATAAACTCGTGGTTAATCTAGCGAATAGTAGAATGTTAATTTATTCGAGGGTTCGCTTCTGGCGCTTATAATTCATTTGTGTATAAACGATTTTGAATAAAGCATTGGTCAACGGTAAATTTTAATGGGAATTTTATTATCATAACAAAGATTTCTTGACCATTGTAGTTCGCGTTGGTGGTGGTGACTTATTTGCCATTCAATCGTTGTTTTGCCCCCGAGGGGTTTGAAATTGATATTCATTATTCGTCGAATGGCGGCTGTGTTTGATGGACATTTTCGCGCCCGTGTTCGAATCTGTGTACAAACTTAGAGGTCAATTGAATGTTTAAATAAAGATCTATCTCTCTCTCTCAGAAATTCGTGGAACGTTAAGTTTTACACGTGTTATCCGATTACTGGACAAGATTAGATTTGGCTTTTGAAAGACGTTCTCACGCAATTTATAAATTCGCACAAATACACGATTATAAAGATAGGAAACTCATACCAGAAAACACGGTGATAAGCATTGCGATTGATATTATCGAATATTCAAATAAAACATCGTAATAAACCCTTTATGAAACCAAAATCCAGACTATGAGAATTTGAAAGGTCCGGTGGATGGTTGATTTCCCATACGAAAAATTTGCTAAATCAAACTGGATCTTTTAATAACATATTGAACAAACAACTACCAGGCAATTCACGTTCCCCGGATAATTTTGTCTCTATTGTCAAAACTATTTCTTACAAAATGCCCTTATCTTCAAATCCGCTTCAGGTCCTCGTACAATAGACAGTTTGTTATGGCGGTAAATGGCCCCTACGCGATGATTTTAATTCGATATGAGAGATACATTGAAATCTTTCGTTTCCACAATAAACACACGTCGAATAAAACGAGAAAGAACTAGAATCCCCGAGGCTTTGATAAACTATAGCAAACCCGGATCGTCTTCGCCGAGTATTTAACGAAACAGATCTACCGTGAAATCAACCAGTCACCTGGAAATCGTGAATTCAAGTAGAGGGTTTTTGAGAAGAATTTTAAGAGAGAGTTTCCTCGTGAAGTTGCAGCCTCGTGTGTTTCCCCTTATCCCGAAATTAAAGGCCGCTATTCGCTTTAATGTCGGTTTGAATTAAGAAAAACGGAAGAACTGAACGAAAGGTCAAATCCATCGAGATCGGTACAGAAAGCGAGTCTGTATTCAGGTCTGCGATCTGCTTTGGGAAACATCGATGCTATACGAACTATTATGAAAATTCCGCTTATACGTTCATTTAGTACAATTACCTTCTGGAAAATTCGGTAGCGCAGACATTTAACATCAGTTATATCAAAGATTATCTCTAAGAATAAAACGAAAGATGCTATTATTCGTAACACGTGTAATAGAGCCGTGGCTCCAGGCTTAGAGGAAGTCGGCTGTTGAGCCAGGACTAAGTACGTATGATGAAACGTTAGTTAATGTTGCTTTTGGGAAAGGTTTTTTGATTTACCTTTGAAGTAAGAAGTAATCAACATTACTCGGCAATGCAAAGATAAGATTGGTCTTGTTAACTAATTGTAGCACGAGCCACTAGTAATTTTTGTTGTATTAATACTCGCCGAGAATCGAGGAGCCATTTTTCAACTTCTGGCGAATACAATAAATGAAGGCCAATAAAGCACACGTCCTTCTAAAAATGCCCTCGAACAGCAAAAGGAAGGAGTATGCTCATTACTTACATACACATCCCTGACATTCTATATATCGGGTAATTTCAAAGTAATATAGCGTGGGTTTCTAAAGGATAAGGTTTGAATGTTGATTCTTGAAGATACGTCACAGTTAGCCAACCCGTGTTATCTGGGAAATTTCCCGTAGTTGTAATACTACGGATTACCCAACGTAAAATGAGGTTTTCATTCCTGAATTACTTTATACACGCATGTAACAACTTAAAATACATTGAAATAAAAAGAAGGGTTTTATGATAGCGTGTATTTTTTCATTAAGCATTTTGCATTCTACAAATTTGTATACATATCGGATGTGATTGCATTGGTCGCGAACTTTCGCCCTATAAAAGTGTGTCTTGATCGCTTCAAGCATCGTGTCCGACATTTGTTATTTTTGGTTTGCGGAAGATTTCGAGTGGTCTCTAGGTATTCACTCACTACCTTCTGATATCAAGTTCATCTCGATCGGGGCTTATTTACTATATTAAACCGGCATTTATTGAACGAAGCCTATCTACCGTATGTTTGCGAGTCAATATGGCGAACAAATAATCCCCTGTAAAGAGAGAATATAACGGATCTAGGTGGGCACCCGCGTTGAGAGCTTGCAACCGATGAATTTCCCCCTATATCTAACTTTATAATCTGTAGCGAAATGGGAACGAACGAACTGAAGAATTCAAACACTCATGCAACATATACTGGTTCTTCTTGTGATGCGAGCACCGATACCTATTTATAATAATAATGGATTAACCGGTCTGTCTGGTCGTGGCATTAATACCTATTATCCCAGCGAACGTAATATCTAGTCTCACATACACTGAACTCCCCAATTACTAAGAAATTTTCTGGAAGCATTCATTTTTTCACCATCGTGATAGTTGATAATGTATTGTCATTTCTCGGGTCCAAGAAAAACTGAGCAAAAAATATCGCAATACGCAAAATCTATGTTGCCAATCTACGAATCTGTGAGAAAAGAAACGGAGAAAAAACTTCGTTTTGATTGACGAAGGAAGATTCGATAGAACTTCTTTGAAAATTTTTCCACCGAGTATAAATATTTGTCTACAAGCGATCATCCTATTAACGCTTTGTTTGCGTTCGCGAATAATTTCATTACTTTCGCTGTAAAAACAAATGCGCAGATCCCACCTTCACAAGTGATGGTATATAGTGCCACAGACTCCGGAATAATCGAGACAATTCTCCGGCAGAAAAACATTAATTCTTTTTTGCAGCTTTTAAAAACTATAACCGAAGAACGATCAATCATTTTTCGTGTCATCAAAAATAGCTATCAAACACTTATTTCCGGTTTCTGTAAAATAGATCATTTTCTATCGGACTGTTTGACATTTTCTTTATCCACTTCAAACCACACGGCGCTTAATGTGCGGTTGATTTAAATTTGTCCGTAAATGCGGATGTTTAAGTCTTTTTTGGACAATGTTACATTCTTCTTGGATGATAAAGATTTAAAGCTGTTAAGCGGAAATATGTTTTAATTCCAGTAAATGACTATTCAATAGTGCGGCCCACGTCCATGTGTGACGTCATACATAATATGCTCATGCGCCTTTTAAGCATATTTTTCATATTTTGTGTTCACGTGAAGGTGAATCTCTGGCTGGTGTTTGCTCATAAGTTTCCAATATTATACCGATTCTTTTGTTGGTCTTTGTGACGATGAGCACTTTGATGTAGATGCTCCTTTTGAAAAGTGTGGTTTCCTTTCATGCCGTGCGGAGTGAAATTAGCCGCAGTTTTGTTACTGGTGAATCCAACGAGGAACTCCGAATAATCATATAATTACCTTCGTTAATATTTCACAAATTGGTAAAAGAAACGAATCGCAAAACAAAACCAGATTCAAACGAAAAATGAACTTGATAAGTTTCAGACCATAAATTCGCCTTCAACCCATTTCAATGTGAAGGTCGGTAAAATGTCTAAAATATTCCACCTAATTCAATTTTTCTTCTATTGTAAAAGACACTGATTGCATTAAGCCTATCTATATCGGAAATTCAATCCAATTCAACCTGATAGTCAGTTATAGGGGTATTGAAGTTTACATGGTAGATTCGATGATATTGCAGGAATGCGAACTATTGTGAATTATCAATTTATTTCCGTTTCTCATCAATTCATCGTAAATCCGTAAAATCCGTTAATCGCGTATTTTATTGCGTAATTTATTACCCAGATTACAGATATACACATAATATCCGTGTATAATAATATAATTCAGAAATAGATTCAGAATGTTTGACAATGCGCTATTAGAGTTCTGTAGTCATCAAAGATTTACAGCAAAAATTGGTTAACATATTAATTCATTTCGACTCGATACAGCAAAAAATTATAAAAGTATAAAAGTATAAAAACAGATTTATATTCGAGAGAAAATTTTCAAAAGTTTGCAGTTTGCAGTTTGCAGTAAATACATTTACCATCATTTGAAAATATCGAGCATTTAAAGCACGAGAACATTTTAATAGGAGATTCAAAAGTTAAATTTTCAGTTTTACATTTCTACCTTTACTTACCACCAAGATGCGTGTACCCTTTGCACGATACAAAGAGTAGTAATGACGAGTCCAGCTATTCCTAACTGCGTCATTTTGTCCTAAAACATCGTAAGTATCCCAAAAAGCGTCCGTTTAGGTCGAGTCACCGTCTACATCTGATCCGGGAAGGAGCTCACCAAGGAATATCAGTGAGCGCTGTGTCGTCACTAGAGATAATACGGCCCCAACGCGATGTTAATTATCATTGGAACCGGCCGAGATAAACCACTGGTAAATTTAATAAGCGCCTCCCAACGATCGGATCAGACGATTGAATCGCGAAGTTAACCGAACGATTTATATATATATATGTATATATATATATATAAGCGCAAACCAATGAGAAAACTTTTCAGAAATTCTCAGTCAGTCGCCGGCAAAGTTTGTTACTTGTTTCCTGCGGAGTATCCGAGAATGAAAATGCGCATCTGAGCATGTGACAACCCAGAGGACGTACAAAGCGCCTGAATCATTTGTGTGCACTCGATTCCCCAAGAAATGTTAATGAATTCACACTAAAAGCCGATCGCGGCCAGTTTCAATTACACATTAAGCTTCGTTGCTTTAATGCATTTCAAATGAATTGTGTAAATACCCTGCCCGGCGTTGTCATATTATAAGTTACGGCGAAGTTGGGTGAGTTATTTATTTGCCCAGAGGAAGGTTTGTTTCGCATGTCACACGAAATAGCGCCAATAGCATGTTACTCGTCAATGGACGGGCGCAACTAATCGGCTTAAAGGGGCCAAATTTCGGCTATAAATCTTCAGAGTTCGGCGAGTTTAGTCATCGTAAAATACTTCACGAAAAGCAACTTGTCAGTCAAAAATCTCCACCGAGAGAATCGCATTGTTCAAATTCGTCGAGTGGGTAAATTATTTACGTATTTCATGAATATTATCGTTTTTCAAATACCCGGAGTACACTCGGTCCCGCCCAATTGTATTGCGTCTAATCAACAAAACGGATAGCATTTGTAAAAACTAACAGAATGCTTTTAGTTTGTCGTAAAAAGAGCAGCCTGTCGGGCAAACATATCGCTTTGACATGTTCTTTGTGGTTGTCTTTTGTCGCGCTATGATTGACAGTTGGCTTAATGTTTTCTTTTTACATTTCGCCTCGTATCGAAATTCGTGAACAAACAAATTATAATGAGGTAGTCGTGCACGTTGGAGAACACCGTGCGACGAGGTAAAAGTATCGTCTATGTGATTATTGGAGAATACGTGACGAAATTGACAAAATATCCAATACATTTTCGCGTCAACCGCACGTACTGTCCACCAGAATTCGGCTTCTTACGTTTCGCCGTAAAGACGCTTTTAGCAGTGGCCCGATAGAGACCAATAAGAATTCAAAGTGAAGATATGAACAATTTCTTTTATATTGATTAACTTCGTTGGTATTTCTTTATTTTGAGAATATTCTGTTCGGTGTGAGTGGACTTGAAAAGTATATTGAATAACTTATCTGTATGATAATTTTCATCACAATCAAATTATCCATAATTAATTAATTGAGTTCATTAATTTGCCTTTGGATTGAAATTAATTTTGAAATTTCCACTTATTTAGTTCCGCGATGAAGTTGGTGGTTCTTGGCGTTTACAAATCGCTGAAATGATAGAGACATTCTGACCATAAACGACAAAGAAACCTGTTGTCTACGTGTGAAAAGTGACGTGATAACAACATGCATATGCAAATTGTGTCTTATTCCACCGAGCAATTATACACTTGAGCGCCTTGTCGCGCCTTTACCATGTTTTCCTTGATTAAAATGTGCAGTTGTTTGTAAATTGAGTTTCCATCAGTAGCCTTATCTGAGTGTGAGACAGAATTAGACAGTCATTAAAGACTGGGAATCGCCTGGATTTAAATTCAAGTCCGAGTTGATAGGTTATAGAATCTCGCATGCCCATATGAATCATGGTAGATCAGTTCGAGATCTGGAGTCGTTACTTATCGCGACTGAATACAAAATCCCATCGACGATGCACTGAAGCACACTGATCACTATTCTGGGTACATTTTTCTGAATTTTCGAAACATTGTTTTCGCTGGAAGTTTTGGGGGTAGTTATCAGGATGAATGCACAAACAACGGGTCAATTTCCCTCGAATTATCGATTCGTGGCAGAAAACGCACGGTAAATTTGAAGCCACAGGCAGTATTTTCTAGAATCTTCACCGAGGCGAATCATATGGCCATCTGCTAGCAAAAACTGCTCGGCGTGCGCCTGTGGCATTTACATGGATTGTTTCTGACGCCAAATTAAGAGTAATTTCCTTGTCATCAGTACGCAGCTCATCGTAATTGCGCTAGTCCCCACTTGCAATAATCATTTATACGGAAATTTTTAAACGGTTTGCCGGCCGACCCGGGAACGATAGCAGCTGTTGGGCCGATAGAACGAGGCAATAAGGTTTTAGCATTTTATACATATTTTTAACCCGTAAGGGCAATGAATAATTGCGCTTTGGTAATTGATTAGTGAAGCTATTTATAAACAGGAAAAAATCAGTCCAGTAATGCGGCCCGCGGATAGTTATAATTAATCAACTCTGCCGTAGCATGCTGCCACCTATCTAAAGCTGAGGTTGAACTTAATGAGGCGTTTCACTGTAACATCTTGTGGCTGATTATGAATTCTTAAGCATTTATATGCCCACAATTTATGAAAATTAATAATATATGATACATGATAACATGATTTAGATCTGAGAGATTGATGAGGGATTCGAACCCTAATTTCACTTCCGGGTCAAGATGGCTGCCGTTCTCAGTCCTTTCGTTTATTGGGGTCAAAATACTAACTTTTTATCGTTAAACGTTTCACTCAGAGATCTGGGCGTAAGTTGTAATTCAGAATTAATCATATTTTCAGCTTTCGTTTGGATTGCAATTTGAATTGTCAGTGATCCGGCTTGATATCATGCATTTATGTCCAAAAACCGGCATATTTTTTGTCGATACTCGCTTGCCAGGGGAAGTGTCATATGGCATAAAATTCCTATTGTAGAGCGCACCAGAAGTAATTTTAGATGAAGATCATTTAGAAGTAAAAGCTGAAGGCACTGGATGTCAGGGTTTTCACAACTACGAATTTCAAATAGAATTCTATTTACCAGTTGACCCCAAGGTTGGTAAACAAAGCTGAACAACAAAATTATATATCTTAAAATACCTTGTTGTTTTATTTATTTATTGAATGTTACCTGATTTGTAGAAAAGTAAATTTCGAGTAAAAGAAACTGGTATTGAATTCAACATCAAGAAACAGGTGCGGGATTGTTGGCCGAGGTTGACGTACGATAATAAGAAACCGGCTTGGCTTAAAATTGATTTCGATCATTTTGAATATGACAGTTCCGAAAAAGAAATTGAGACAGATCCCGAAGTAAGTATCGGTAAATCAGGGTGACCAGGAAAACTCGGGGAATCCGAAGAATATAGAAAAAATTGGGGAATTCGATGAATTTTGCCAAAAATTTTGGAAGTCTTGTAGGAATTCGGATATGCGATTGACAACACATTTCTTTATCAATGCATGATTCATGATAACAGAATAAATGTTAACATGATTTAGGGCCTACCGAGAAACTTCGTAATTCACATGCAGCTGATTTACTCCGGGAATTTGCAGTTATAACATGGAAACTCAGGGAATGTGTAAAGGGGAAGTGGCTACCCTGTAAAAAGGTTCACTGTTTGCCTAATGATAGATATTTGTGGTATGACACTAATGACTGATTTGGTTATTTCCACAGGAGGAAAAAGAAAGAAGAGAAATGCTGGACAAAATGGAACAGGAAGTTAAAAAATCTAAAAGATCAGGTATGGGCCGGTTGTTCAATAGTTAGGCTATGAGTCACAGTTGTATTGTTAATACTGTGGAATTTATGCACTGAACCTGAAAAACACTTTTCTCAAAAAGCAGGCTCAATGCGGATTGATTGTTTCACTAATAGTAGTGTAAGAAATTGCTTGAATTCATTATGAAAAAAATTCAAATTTTTTCCTTTCTTTTTTGCAGTCATCAATGATATACGGAAGGGTTACCTCTTTCTATATAACCTGTTTCAATGGGTCGGTTATTCGTTCGTGTTTACGTCACTAATGATACGGTATCACAAACACGGTCCTGGTACGCAATCTTTCGCCGGTTAGAGGAATAATTTGAATTTGTAATAAAATCCTGCGTTTATTCATTGATAATTTTGTTATAGATTCGCGGCCGGAAGCGTTCGAGAAAGTTGGTGCTCAGTTGATGCTATGTCAGTTTTTGGCTTTAATGGAAATCATGCATCCGTTGTTAGGATTTGTAAAATCAAAAGTTTTGACGACTGCTGTTCAGGTATCTATCGTCCCCTCAATCACACTTTTTGTTTGTCTTCTTTTATCGAATGAAATATTCTACTAATGATTGTGTTATTTTGTATTCAGGTTTTAGGTCGAAATCTTGTTTTATTTGTATTGATTTTAAACAATCCCGATATTCAAAAACATTACGCGGTTTGGTGGCTTTTCTCGGCGTGGAGTCTCGTCGAGATATTCAGGTGAGACAAAATGGATACTAATTTTGCAAAAGTTAGTTTGAAATTCATTTTAATTGCATACGGTTTATTTTCATGTACTGATTATTCCTATTTCAGATATCCTTTTTACATGCTCAGTAGTATTGGTCAGGAATGGGGTCTTGTCAGCTGGTTAAGATACACAGTATGGATTCCTTTGTATCCTATGGGCTTCATGTGTGAAGGTACGTGCATCTCACATGTTCGTTTGTACTTTTCTCTGTACTGAATGAATCGAAGATTGATTTTGGTTTTGGATTTTTCTTCTTAGGTTATATCATTCTGCAGTCTCTTCCCTACTTCGAAGATACAAACAAATTTAGTTTAATCCTGCCAAATCGCTTCAATATGGCGTTCAACTTCCCGTTGTTTTTGAAAATCTACATGGTAGCCATGCTTCCAGGTAAACTATCCCCTATTCATTCCTTTGTTTTCCTCTGAACAGTTGCTTATAAATGAAAATCTTATTTTTCAATTGCAGGATTTTATTTATTAATGATGCACATGTATAAGTTGCGGAAGAACAAATTGACGCCAAATCTCCGTAAGAAGGCAGCGATGTTTCGTAAAGGCCCAAGTTTTTTCAGGGCTAAAATACAGTGATATCCATATTCATCCGAAGAACAATCCATCGAAAAAACTGCCAAATGAACTTTGTCCCTAAAGTAACATCGAGATGTGTTAGTTTAATAGTGTGAATTCATACAGCTGGTCCCCTAACGCTACGAATGGAAGACCGATTCACGGATTGCTACTACACTAGTTGCTTCATCGATTCTAACTTTGTGTTCTAGCACCATTTGCATGTGCGCCCTTTAAATGTTCGCTGGAAAGACTCATTGATTCGAATTTTGTCTAGTTTATATAAATTTATCTAAAATTAGAAGTGTTATTATTGATTGTCAGTTTATATGCTATTTTGATGTGCACCACCGGTAAATTGGTATAAAGCTCTTAATATATTTTGTACTGTATAAGAGTCTCACCATCTTGTGCTTTAGCATATTTGAATGTACATGTTCTAGTTCATAGAATTTTGATTTGAATCATATGTTGCTTATTCGATTGAATCGGATTGATTTGAGCGTGTTAGCCGAAATTTACCAACAAGTAAAAATCTGTGTGGAATTTTTTTAATAAAATAGAAACTACTAATAATGACAGTATTCAAGAGTTTTTCTTTGTCTCATGCGATGATCTTTACATAGGTCTATAGGCTTCACTAAGAGATAACCGTACCTACTCTGGTCAATACAGTGATACTGGTTGTGGTTTGGACATTTATTACAGTGAACCTCGACTCTCAGAAAACCAGGACCGGCAAAATTGGTCCGAAGTAAGCAAGGTCTAAGTTTAGGATCGGAAAATATGTTAGTAAGACTTTGGTTTCAAAAATAATGACAACTTCAGTAATGTGATTACATCTGATGACGATTTAATCAACTTCCATTTAATTAGTAGAGGCACAACCCCTTATTAGCATTATTGGCTTAAACTCACTCGTAGAATCTAGAGATTGCAGATATTGTTTGAAAACCTAAGAAAAAAATGAAAATCACTACAATCATATACAAGTAGTTAATTTATTACACTTTGTACAATATACAACCTGACACTGGCTCGTACAGAAGGTTTGGGAGAAGGTGCAGGGGAGCGTATCTAGTTTAACACCATCGTTCAAATCCATAAAAGCAATACATATATCTTTATATTTATTTACTACGAAATGGTCGGGAGATTGATTAGAGACTATCTGCGACAAGAACCGTCTAATACAGTTGTTCATGCGACAATAACCAGGGTTCGGATAAAACAAATTGCACCCAACTCAAAATTTCTGATCATTTGATATAAAACTCCTGTTAACGAAGAAAACAAGCAATTCGTATGAAAATAATGCTTAAGAAGTGCACCGATACCTGATGTTCAAAATAGAGAAACTAGGAGCTACTGTGGAGATGATTAGATATATTATCGGCCCTAAGTCGAGAGGTCCAGTGGAATAAAATATTCAAAATTTCCCCAGTTTTCTACTAGATACTATGAATGGAGATTAAAATGAATAGTGAACGAAGCAAATATCATCTCTTTCTGCATCGATGAAATAATATTATTCAAAAGCTTATAATATTTCAATAATTCGACCAAGTCTCATGTAATATATATATATATATATATATATATATATATATATATATATATATATATATATATATATATATATATATATATATATATATATATATATATATATATATATATATATATATATATATATATATATATATATATATATATATATATATATATATATATATATATATATATATATATATATATATATATATATATATATATATATATATATATATATATATATATATATATATATATATATATATATATATATATATATATATATATATATATATATATATATATATATATATATATATATATATATATATATATATATATATATATATATATATATATATATATATATATATATATATATATATATATATATACACTCTCATACTCACATTTATTACAATTATAATAGCAACATATACATTAAAAGCACTCGGAACACTTATCAATTCAAACATACTTTTACTACCAATATAAAAACAAAATAAACGAGAAAAACACACTATACTTTCTTGTGTGTAGCCATATATAATCACAAAATGCATGTTCAGCACCCGAAATCGAGGGGCTACAAGCTGAAGACGAATTCGAGCTTCCTAATTCTGAAATAACTCGTGCTGAAGAAGATTAAATAAATCAAATTTTCGCTGAATATCAGATACAATACACACATAAATAATGATCGATCTGGAATCGGACAGAAAGATGGCAATCTGTACTAACTCTAGTCTTATACGTAGTAGATTATTGTAAGTCTAACATCATTGTAACCATCTTTAGCGAATTTTATATATAGCATTTTTCGAAATCTAATTTTTCACTTCATATCAAATGTTAGAGCTCGAAACTTATTTGGAATCGCATGATTAGCAACACTGACCTAATAACCCGTCGATATCAGAAATTTGTTCATCCGTTCAGAATATTCGAAAAATAAATAAAAATCAGTTTAGGCCGAGCTTCACACATGAGATTCCGCCGAAAGTCGATACACGAATCGGCGCATATTTGTTCACCGTAAAATAGAACATTGAATCAATGTTGAGACATAATTCATCGATTGAAAATCTACAAACACTCGAGGTTTTACAATTTCACAAGATTCCATATTTTAGACTCACAATAACAACAATTCGCCGCATACCGATTATAAGATGTTTAAAAAAAAAACAATTAGATGATTATAACAAAGAAATTACCCTTGACTAACTAAAATTAGATAGACTCACTTTCTTCACTAAATATTTCATCATTAACGAATAATAATTAAATCGATTAATAATAATAATGAATCTTGGTTGGAAATTAATCACAAAAAGTACGCGGTAGTTATAATAGTAGTAGTGTTGTGTGTTCGATATCAATCTTTCAAATACACGGACCAACAATTTCTAAGTCAGTTGGTTATATATATATATATCTAATATTAGCTAATTATTGATTTATGATTGATGACGAGAGAGTCGGGAGACACGCGATATCATCAACTGTTTAGCCAAGATTCTTCAACGATTGCTCTCACTTTCTTAACGTACTCGCGGCGATTCTCTTGGTAAAGTCGTGCCGCCAGATTGTTAGCGGGGCTGTTTGGATTTGGCTCGTCGAGCAATGACTGAAACGACAAATGACAAGATGATTCTCGATGAGTGAATGAAAATATTTCGACGACAACGATTTTCTTTTCCTCTTCGCGGAACCGCGGGTCACACAGGAGAATATCGATAATTTTCGAACCAGCAAAATCTACACATATATTCCAATAGACATGTAATAGACGTTCAAAAATTGAACAAGACCAGAGATTAGGCCGATATATCTCTGACCCGATGAGCATAAACAGCATGAAAGCTCTATTAGGAATGTCTCTTTTGATAGCTTTTTCAATCATCGAGGACAATACTCTAAGAGATGGATCAAAATGTATCAATTTACTATTTTCTTGCTTTGGGGTAATCGACAATGAATATAGTATCATACAGCATACTGTCAGGTCACATCGAGACAAACAAACTGTGGTGAACGAATTTGAAATGACCATCATCACAGAGTTATTTATGATTAACCCGTACTTTTTTTAGCTGAAAAAGAACACCGCACACACACACACACTTAAAGAGTTATGAGTCTACCTATCACATAGATTGTTAATCAAGGTTTATATGAAAGAGAGAGAGAGAGACAAGACAGTGCCCCTGCACCAAAATAGACCACCTTCCATCAAACCAACGCCAGTTCAAATGTACACAACTTCTGCTTCATAAACGTTATCAACAATAACATACAAATCATAAATTATGGCAATAACAATTAATTATTTATATCAACGTGAAAATTAATTAGAACAGTAAATATTTTTGAACGCATTCGCGCTATTGTATACGGCGAAAAAAATCTAGTAATATAAATAGTAATATGATGGGGCAAAAATCTAGCCAGCCATACAAAGGTCAAATATGAGTATATTTTATCTAATAGCTACAATGAGACATACACGGTATGCATAGAAACTCAGTCCATGACGTAGGCTTAAGCTCGACTTTATATCAGCTTCGAAGAAAAGTCGACCGACATTGTCATGACTGATTCAGATCCATTTGGCAACTTTTTTTTATATACCGGTATCAGCAGGTGTGTGAGAATAGAAGCCAAAAATGAAAGCACTTTGTAATTCATTTCTACCGAGTTGTGCTACATCGACGCACAGCGATCCAACAATTCAAGGATATGGAAGAAAATATTACTGAATGCGGTTACTGGCGACTAATGAAACAGCGCTGTCCTAATAATATATGAAGATTATCAGATGATCGTTATAATGAGATGTTTTGTTAATCAGAATCGCAGTCATCGCTGTCCCAACTCTCTTGAACGATCGCTTTAACTTTTCGTTCGTATTCGCGTTTGTTTTCTTTAAACAGCTGCGCCGCTTCGTTATTAGCCGGACTATTCGGATTAGGATCACTTAATAACGACTGAAATCAATCAATTATAAAGCCATAAAACACAGAGTCCATCAGGGCCTCGAATAATCGTGATCATTCACTACACATTCGCCGACATCTCCGGAGCAATTTGGGACGAGTGACAGAGCATTCAAAGGGTGCAGCCCTGTATATTACTGTAATGTCCCCAGGCAACGTCCTCAATGCCATCCTCTCTCTACTCAGGAGCAAATGGACTTCGTGACCAAATGGAATATGATTGCTAATAGTAGCTCGGACGTTACCTCACAGAGATGGACCGATACCCAGTAAGAGATATAGGCTAGGGGTAATAGCATCAATGTGGCGAGTCGAGTGTCACTGATGACATTCTTTGCGGATATTGGGCACTTACAATATACTCTAGAACCTAGAAATTATCATAATCATTGATTACTAACACGAAATTATCCATCTACCACCAGACGAAAAACCCTTTCGATACTAGCTTCGTTCAAGACCCAGGAGTGAAGACGGGTCACATAAAACATAAACCACTAACGCTCAGTTGAGTTAGATTCAACGAAGACTTGTGGAACTGAATCCGCAAGAAAAGATGTTAAAGGTGAATTAAAATGATTACAGTACGTACCTGTATTGAAGTCAATACCGCGGAGACATCGTAAGTAGGACTCCATCTATTTTGTAAAATATCTAAACATATGCTTCCATCTGCGTATACTGAAAACAAAACATATATTCAATGATTAATGATTCAACCTAGTAGGTCGATACGTTATCGCGCACAGAGGAATTTCGCAAAACTTACCATTCGGATGAAACATTTTTGAGGTAAATCGAACCGTAGGAGGCTTATTCGGATATTCTTCCGTAAATTCTATAGTTAATTTAAACGTTCCATCTTCGAAAGGCGTATCCATAGGTCTAGAAAATCAGAACTCGTAATTCTTAAAATCGGCCGGCAAAAACTAGGCCTAACAAATCATCACAAAACAATCTTAATCACAGATAAGGACTAGTGATTTTTCAAATATGTCATAGAGGTCAGAAAATAGATAAAAATATCAATATTTCTGAACGTTCAGACTATATTTCAGGAATTGGTTTCATTCTATAAGTTATCATTCTTTGCCTACGTGTAGGTGACATTGAATTCATAAACAGGTCAAAGCGACCTCATTATTTCCTTGCGCAATATCAATGGATAGAAAATGAAAGTTTTCAGATCTACGTTTCGCGATCAAAATCATTCATCATCCAACACAACGTACCCAAATATGACGGCGTTCCATAGCATAATATTGTTATCAGTCGGAGTGCCGCTGACACCAGCAGGAGGATCTTCTTGTAATCTGAAAACAACGATTTTCAACGTATGAAAATACTGAAAAAAAAGACTATTATACACTGCCACAAATTACTGTCAAATATTCCCGACAGGAAATATTAACTGGACACAAAAATAAACTTAATCTAAATGGGTGGGTGACATAAGTTACCAGTTCACAGCAAAGTAAGATGACCTGGACTTGGTGCTGGTAGTTTGGAAATAACGTTTTTCCTACACTGGGTATTTAGCTAACACCGAAGTTACTGGTGATAACAATATTTGTGTCATGTTCTTCTTAGAGCCACAACAGAGTCTTTGAGTTATCACATACTCTAGTCTACCCTAGAGACGGACAGTCACTCAGCCCTGGCACTACTGTTGTTCGTCACCAAGGGCAAAGACAAGCAAGGATGCACCAAAATTAGAATAATGGGTCGAAAGAAACTAAAAATGCGCATGAATTAAGAGAGTCATAATCTCAAGTAGTAAAGCTTCATATAAACTTGATTATCGTTATAAAAATTTCAACTAATTACAGGGTAAAATCTACAAAAAAGTTAATTTGTTATTGAATTGAACAGGAAACGAGAACCATTTCGTCATAATTTAATAAATTATAGTCATTTACCGTTTGAAATCTCGCATAAGTCGCCGTCTAGCAGTTGTGGACATCTTCAAATATGTAACGATCGAGCGATTCCGCCCTTTGGAGGGTATTTAACGAGTATTTGGAGTCGAATACGACGAATTTCTGAATCGTAATACTCGGATTTCCACTTTGTTGGTGTATGACGTCAGCATCCGGGTGTTTTGGTGATTTTCTTCCTATCACGTGACAGTCATGTGACTTGTCAAAAAGCACGTGGTTTTGTTTATTTACATAATTTGGCAACCTCTAGCTCGTTACATTTACAGCAAATGGGGAAAAGCTTTGAAAATTCCTACTGCTTTATTTACCAAATTTATCGCTTTTTTGTGAATTATAGTCACTGCTTATGGATAAGGAGATACTTTTGTGAATTCAATTCAGTTTAAGTGGAGAGTTTTCGACGCAAGATGTCAAATACCATAATTAATATCACATGATTCATGTTATATTCCTCATTCTAAAATATCAAATCGTCCTACTGTTGTCCTCAACTCTCTGAACCGTCAACAAATGAAAGACAAAACTCTCGAAATTTCCAGATCACTTAATTCTTATTTTATTGATTCATACAATTATATAGATAATACATAATATTATCATGATAACTAAGAAAGAACAAGAACAAACAATACCTCGTAATAACTCTTTAAATTGACATATGAATTACATAAAGCAGCTTTGTGAACACACCTGCTTCCCACGATGACACGTCACAAGTTACCAAAATATACCTTTACTCATTCATTACGATTATTCTTAAGTGATTTTACAATTCACTTCACACGAGCAACTGGTATTAAAACAAACATTGATGGTTTCATCGAAATACATAAAATGGCTTAAAAATGTAAAGAATGTCAGAATTAATGAGATCCGTAAAAAAACAGTTAATGAGACGAACGATCTTCAAAACTTGAAATAAACTCCTCAATTTTAGCCAAAGATGATTACGATATACAGGTACACTGAAAGGCCTTCTCACACTAGATCGACCTTCTATCATACTAGCCGATAATGTATGATATTATAACTAAAAGCTATTTACAAGCACTGCTTTTTGACGGTTTTCAACAAGATCTTCATCTATTAATAGGACACAGATTGACAAGGAAAATGCAGCATTAAAAACAACACAGACATTGCCTGTTACATACAAGATCTTTTCACCACGAGACAATCCTCACACATACATACAATGGCTTAAATTTCAAAATATTATCAAGGATTTTTAAAATCCATTCCCAAAACTTTAAAAAAATGTTTTCTTGCCAATGCGACTTAAAAAGCGTCTATTTCATAGAAGATCGAACAAAATAATAAAATGAAATGCATTTATTTGTTGACGTTATCGCTGAACGGAAACTGTACTTATACTGTCTTATCTAGCAGCGAAAATACAACTAATCTACTCGAATGATAAAACATATTGAGTAACAGATGATTTTGAACCAGCAAAATCTGCTTTGAAGCAGCGCAAAAGTGTAATTACACATGTATATACGGTATTATGATATGTTATCGAAAAATGAATGGTTTATTCATCATTTTAGACCGGATGAGCGATGAAAACAGATGAAAACATTGTTTACAGGTATAAAACAACCGAGAACTTAACAGAACGTCTGTATTTAGGATTTCCAACATCAAGCACTTTAACGGTAGACGAAGTTTCGATTGTCGCTTTCACAATTTCCTAGCTAAGCTCCGTGGTAATCGGCAATAACCATAGTATTATACAGCATACTATCGTATCCCCGCCGGACGTGGACTTCCGTTTCGTGTTCCATTTGACTGGTGCTCATATTGTCGAACCGGTTTATCATCGGCGCTCGCGATAACAACGCGTCGGGCTCTGTGCAACAAAAAAAACAAAACAAAGAAAATTGTAAACGATCGTGTAACAGCAGAGCACGTTGATGTTTTCGCGTAGATACATAGGGGTGAATCCTGCGACGGCATGTACCGTAGGACCGATAGTTCACACGGCAGATCTTTGAAATACATCCACAGTCTGGTTAGAAAAGATATTCTATATAGTAGTAGTAGTTAATAGCGACAGTATATCATACGTTCCACATCAGTCGACAAAGCGCGCTAATCGTAGCTAGCTAAATATAGTGTCCGAATAAGGCCATACATTTAATCGGTGGGGCTTGGGAGTATTTGAACGGGGATCGCGTCTGCGTGGCCAGGTCGACGCCCCCGATACAACTATAACTCGAGCACGACGATGATGACATAGTATTATTATTTGTTGGAAGGCGACATCCATCGTTACTGACAACATCCATTCCTTCGTCGTAATCTAAAAGGCAAATCATAGGAGACATGTTGACGAAACATATGATTAGGCACGGGATAATCCGGATTAACAGTTAATCCTGATTAACGGGTTATAGCTAATCCGCGTTCGAAAGCTAGAAATTGGTCGATGCTGATTTGGTTTTTTGGACACTATTGCTGGCTTAGATAAGTTTGACACTTTGAATAAATCGAAACTGAACGTTATAAATAACAACAAACCAAATTGTTTCCAATTTAACAAAACACTTTGATAGAAAGGTCAATAAATGGGCTTATTCCTACTTCTTAACACACGCATTTTTGAAATAAAAGTTACCGCGTTTTTAGTATCGGAAACGAAATTCAATACGTGCGCTCATCTACAGTTGTGAATGCGACACATTCCCAAATTGAAGTTGACTGCATTTTCAATTTTTGGACCATGAACGTGTTACAAATGTCATCAAGTTGATCGGATAATGAATTGAAAGTCAGGGGAATTGAAATCACTGAGAGCGGCAGTGCATTACCGAGTAAATCAAAGTCCACTGAAGTCAGCGCTAACTTTTTTCGATGCAATAATGGACACCATATATTCATGTAGTTTCTCGTAGTAGCTACATATAAATGCAGTACATGAAAGCAATTGCGATCAAATGTCAATTGTTTTCTTGGCTAGTTCTTGATTTCCCAAGTGAATGGCAATCATTCTTGTTCGAGGGTTAATGCATAGTTTGATCTGACATCCTCATTAGCAAATCAGATCTACTCAAAAAACCATCAGGATCGCTTTACACGTCGATATACAGCAAAGCTGCTCAAATTAGATCATTTGGGACTGAATTCAGTGGGTTCGTCAAAAATATTGAAGAATTTCCGATTATGAAGTGGGTTTTTAATGCATAACAGCATGAAAATACGCTATATCGCGAAGATCGAAATTAAATATCAGGAAACAATCTGGAAATGTATTAATTTTGATCAAATGATTGACGTGCCTTAGTCGAGCTGAAATAGAAACGACATTTCATTCATACAGGTTGAATTCATTTTGTAAGAGCTCATAGAAATGCAGTGCTTGTGAACCTGAAAACATCTAATTTAAAACATTCGCCGTGAATCAACAACGTCAAAGAAGAATTGTTAGGTTTTTACAAATTTCAATCGGTGCAATCTGAAATATTTTCACCTTTGTATATGTTTTTTCATTTGGGTGATCTTGATCCATATTCCCTCTTGATAACATTATTATTGGGCAGTCCCAGTCAATGGTCAATTTCTAGTGTACATTCCATAAAGTGTACTATCATTGCAGAGTCCCAGATTCAGATTATTCCAAACATGCTTTACATTCGTTTTTCCTTTAAGATTTCAGCAGCTGCTGGCGCGACACTTCAATATCTCTGTATTTGCTCATCTTCGTAAATCTATTATCTCACTCCTTATGCCGAATGAATTCATCCATTGATCCGAATATATTGATGGAAATGTTGCTGGTTGAGCGGTGTGATGAGGAGCGAAGATGAAAGATATTATGTGTATATCGTCTGCTGATGTAGTATAGATCTAAGAGGAATATCACTGTGAATGTCTCAATGATTCCCAGACTGTAGAATTGATGCTCTGCTGAAACAAGTCAGACGTCTCCACTGATGATATGAATGCTGAAATAATCCGTTTAACTCTCAACTCTGTAAAATTCTGTAGATCATACTGGGTAAGGCTTTTTCTTCATTGCACATTTTCAGGTTCAGATCGATCAGGTTCAGATTAATTCTTGCATTATCTTCTCTTTAAACAGGTCTTCTTCATTGTTCATAATGAACCTCTTCATCCTTCATCGAAATATTCCTTTCCATTCAGTCATCTTCTCAGAGACTTCTTCCAGAGTATTTCTAAAATAATCCTCAAATTTCTTCCCTCCCACCCAGGTCCAGATCAATACCTGACATCTCTAATTATAGTAGTTTTCACTAAAAATGAGAGTTATTTGACATAAAAAATAGAAGTTCCATTGAAAATGAATAACAAATTCATCCAGACTTTTAGAGTATTTTGATATTTTTTGAAGTAATTGAGCTCTTGAAATGTAAGTCAAAACTACTCTCAAATAGCGGTCTTAGTCAGGTCTGCAACCCTTCAAATCTATACTTAATTATTATCAATTAGGAATACGGATCGATTTCCTGATTTTTTTTTCGATTTCAAAATGTCTTCTTCAATTGATTCACAACGAATGACGAGAAATATTCTGAAAATAATATGAAACTCTTATTTGGACCAAATCGAGAGAATCTTTTTTTCGAGTCCGAATTATTTTCAGAAACTTCCTCCAAAGCTGAAAAATAGAATTTATGTATAAATTGACATTATAGCAATAATAGATGCCGTGCTCAGTATGCCATATACATTAGTAGAATTAGAACATGTCTCGAATTTTTTTCCAAGTTATTTTTGATTGAAATCTGAAGCACAGAATCTTTACAAATAGCCTCTTAATACATAGAATTAAGCCATTTCCTACATATCAAAAAGATATAATTCACAGGGATCTGTTCATACCAAATCTCAATGTAGAGCTATCTATCTATCTTATGATTGGGCTTAAATCTTTTATGGTATTTCTTCATTTCTGACCCACGCAATAATTTTGCGATTGAAGTTCATCTTTATTATAGAACAATTGCTACTGGCGCAAATGTCTTCTACCGATCGATAATTCACCATTAGATCGCTATATTCATACACGGAAAACATCAAAAACTTGTCTAATAGAAGTGACATGTTTTCTTCGTAGGATTGGCTACATTCAGTAAGCACTTAAGGTACGATTCCTTAAAATAGATGCATACGATAAATATCTATATCGGTGAACGTTAGGAATACACCAGACCAGCAATCTAATCTAATCATAATTTCAGCGAGAAACCAATTAAAGCAACTCCTTCACTACTTAATTCAGACTTCGGACACATCAGTAAACAAACAGCTCTACATGAGATGAGGTATTACCTGTATCATCATCAATATTTCGAATAAATCGAAATAAGAAAAAAAAGTTTTTGTTATTTAGATTGTGTACTGGTACCTATCGTTAAATGTTTTGAGTACAACGCTTCTGGTCATACTGTCCGCAATCACCAGATGTCTCTCCAATCGACGGAGGAAGTGTACGTTTTATCCGACAAGCTGTAAACGATAAATTGCAAGTTACATGGTTTAAATTTCGAATTAACGGTTTTCCACGCGTTGGGTTCGTTCCCCATAAATCCATGGTTTTTTCCTATTAATCAAGTGTCTATTGATAACTCGTAGCAGGGTTCGTATCCCTGTAACTAATGAT
Source organism: Tubulanus polymorphus (assembly GCF_964204645.1). Taxonomy (NCBI): domain Eukaryota; kingdom Metazoa; phylum Nemertea; class Palaeonemertea; order Tubulaniformes; family Tubulanidae; genus Tubulanus; species Tubulanus polymorphus. Next base: position 22,053,799 of record NC_134029.1, read on the forward strand.
TACGATGTAGTTTTAGCGCATGCCTGTCACTGCAGTTGAACAGTCATGAATTGTCACATAAATGTCAAGTATTGAAATACAGAATTCTAAGTATTGCGTTCTTCAATTATAACATGACCGATTGAATTGAAGTATCTCTATTCAGCGACTTATTTCTAGCTGTTTTATTTCTATCGATATACTGGTCGACCGAGCAGACGTGGAGCTTATTGAAAACCATGGAATTAATGCGCAATACTGCAGTGCAGCTGCCAGTGAATACAAGGGTTCAAATCCCTTTTTTTTCTGGTTCTTCTAATAGTTGGCTGATTGGTTCGATTCCAATTTAACCTTATACGCATACCAGAAACATATTTCTTTTTTTAGAGTATTAAAGTTGTTGTTCTTTTTTTTTAAATTCTTTGAACCATCTGCTCAGGGATACTCTGGTTCGGCCCAGATTTGAGAGAAATGATAAACTTCCATTTCACTATTTCATCGAAATCAATGACAGCCTACATATATCCCTTAACCATCATTAAGTGAGGATGTCGTAACTACAGAAAGATCAAAGATTTTTACAAGTGAAGTGATGTAATGCTGTCAGTATCATAAACAATAGTCATTCTTGCTACCAGTGATACGCAGACCTTTCAACCACAAAGTTTACGGTATCATCGAATGAAGCCTTAAAAGTGGCTTATAACTGAGAGGTGGGGGTTGCTGATAAACAGCAAGTTCGAGGTTTATCTTTATCACATAATGCATGGCGTGATGTCAGATAGAAGAGCCACAAACCAAGGATTCAAACAAACTCATGAACCCTGGATTGACGAATGGCTCAAACACAAATCACTCACTGGCCACTGAACATGAAACCCCCTCACCGGCCAAGTCCTGCACATACAGAGAAATATTAGATTTACCGATAAATTCATTAAACTCAAGAATTACCAGTTAATTCTCAAAACTTTACATCTGATTCTCGACACCTTGAAGGGAATTGCGTATCACTGATTGCGTACATTATACAACCTGATTTCACTATATATAGATCTGCGTGATCTAGATTAGAACGGAAAAACAAATTCTGTATTTCTTCCAAGATTGCTGTGAGTTGTGTTAACGAAGAGGTCTTATTCAACTTTTCCAGTAATCTACGTCGCGTTCACGCGTATTCAAATAGCTGGCAAACAAGCTTTAGATGAACGACTTTCCAATTAAGATTTACCAGTTCCGGTTCAAAGAATGATAACAGAATTTCTTTTTTTTCTGTCTCTCTTTTTTTCGCATTAAGAAAGCTCGAATACAACTCAGATATAAAACCAGTGCTGGAATTTTGAGGTGGAGAGAATAAGTCATAACTGGTTCTTAGGAATTAGTGTTAGAATTCTATCTATCTTTCTATCTGTAGGAAGTTTGTATGATGGTATATATCTGTGTTGTATCAAGCGACAATGGTTCAACATCAGTGGCAAGCTATTCTTGTGCGCAATGCCGGATTATCATTCAAAGGTGGTTCGTAATTGGAATTTTCAATTTCCTAAATGTACTCTGATTGACGTCAAGACATTTTAACCCATTACCGCTGAACAAGAATCGCTGCAAATCAAAATCATAAGCTTCATATACATAGCCTAAAGTAGCGCGAAGAAATGGATTTAATAAACGCGCTATTCAAATAATTTCAAAAATATCTAATATTTTCTTAATTCTAAATCTTTGTATATGAAACTAATGACAAAAGAGTATAATGTAAATTTTTTCTAGGTGATCAAGAATATTCAGATTTGAATTTGACCAAAACAACTGCTATGCTGTAACCACATATTTCCATTCCTTCCCAATCATTTAGCGTGTGATCGCCATTTTCAAAAAGTCCGAAATTTTTTTCAAGTTTACCTCAGACCTATATAATTCAAAGCTTCGAATATAGCTACGAATATTTTCAATGCAGTTCATGTAATTGAAATCAAAATTCAATCAAGGTTTTCCACCTGCGCACCAGACAAATCATGAATGAGAACATGTGTTACGAATGGGCAGCTGCCTTGTTTACAGATTTTCCTAATGCTTTCGATTCATACAAATCAATGTAGTTCTCTTGAAAATCAATGACAAAACCTTCCGCGTTGCCAGCCGTTGAATGAAAAATGTCGCAATTTCTAGGTCCATGACTTTTTCATTGAATTGATCAGTTATAACTTTTAGATTTCTATAACTGAACAACGAAACTAAGACAAATATGAATTTTATCGATCAGAACACGGAAGATTTCTTCGAAACGAAATACACAAACATGATTTTATATTTTACAACTGTTTCATGTTAAAAACCACTTTTAAAAGTCTAAAATCAGGTTTTAATTAATCAAAGCCTGTAGCTGAATATGGGCGCCTATCCGATTCTAAAACACCTTATGAATGTTTCTTATCGTTATCTTCTTATATAACTCGTCATGAATTGTTTTGAAAAATAAACTCTATAATCAAGAAAAAAAAAACAAGTTCATCGGACGCTTTGAGAAAGTGACAAAATTTTTAACGAAGTCAGGACGAAAGTCAAGACGAATGTCGGTGATAAAGTCTAGCGACTTGAAAATAAATATCGAGAAAAACGCTGTTCGGAGTCAAAGGTTTTTGGTATACATCAAGTAACCGGTACTTGAATCTGCGGTCAAAAGCAGAAATATTTCAAAAGACACGACGTAACGACATAAGTTTTTGAAGACTAAGCTGTCGTTGTATTCTCTGGTTTCATGGTTTCATTCAAAGACCATATGTTAAAATAAGCCATTAACAAGAACATCTAAACTGTCAGAGAACAGAAACAGCTGTAAAATATCTCAAAAAGGTCATAAATATATATATATATATATATACATATTACAAAATAATATCATTCTGGAAAAAGCTTTGTTAACAGTAGAAAGAAAATGACGATCAATAAGATCAGAAATGGCTGTTTTCAAAGCATCTTCCTTACAAATATCCTCTCAAGTGACTGACAGCATTTTCTAAAGAAGAAAGGCTAATGATCATTTCCTAAAAGAGCGTGAAAAAACCTAAATATCAAATTACCTGTTTTTCAGGTGACAAATATCATGAAATTTTCATTCGTAGTTTGACTAGATCGTTGTTGATGCGATATCAGAGGACTAGTGGAGACTTGTAAAACGCTAGCCATCGGGCTAATCTCGTGAGATATCTCGTAATCGGGCAGCCGTACCGGACCCGGCGGTATCATCGCAGGAGCCACGTATAGAGACCGATGACCGCACGTGCAGTAGTGCTGCTGCTGCTGCTGCTGCTGATGTGTCATCGGATCAGTAGGTACTTGTAATATACTGGTTGTTGGATCGATGTACAGAGGTCCATCGACCTCGTCTGTTGTATGAACACAAGCACTGCATTGAGCGGTTTTATGCACGACCACCAGGCTTGGCCCGGGTTCGGCACATGAGCCTGTAAAAGATTTCGGATTTAACGAGCTGCAAGATAGACATTTCATTAGAACGAGCATCTTTTAAAAAATCAGAATAATGAAACGAGTAAAATTGGATGCTGGCAGATATTTGCATATTTTCGAAAGAAAAATCTACATTTTTATATATACACATGATGTAATTTCACGTAGTTTCTCAGTGCAAAGATCTACCATATATCCAGTGATATAAACATGATGATCCAAACTCCAGCCTGCAGTTCTCGAATCAGATATCAACTAGTTCTTAAATACATCATCAGACAAGAAGTAGAAAATTTGTGTTTTTTCAAATATGAATGATTCGAGAATTGGACTGCAGTAAATGGTAAGTCTATGAAATGGTTATGGATGATATGATGTACCCATTGCACCTTTACACCAATATTAGCCAAATATTCCTATTTTTTGTTATCTGAGCATTAAGCCTGAATTGAAGCGAAATTTACACTGTCACTTTATAGACAGGTTTTATTCCTATTCGACGGAATTCCTCTCCGAACCATTCATCAGAATCTTACAGGTTTACCGGTGCATCAATAGAAAACACCTCTGAAATCTGGTTGACAAATAATCAACAGTAATCGAAGTATGATTCAATATATCAGATATTACAATACAGTACATCAACTATCGTACGAAATTCAATATCGCACTTCAAAAACAAGTAATAGGGTATATGAATTTGGTTCAATCAAAAGCACGAACATCGCCAGCTGGTTTCAGTTATAACTCATGCGCAAATTCCCCGATTTAGAGTTCATTCATGTTTTCTTTTCTCATATAGAGAAAATATCCAATACGTTTAATGCCCGGTTGCAAAAGGTTCGAAAACATAAATGATATGATGTAAGATGAAAGCGAAATGACAATGAAAATGATGAAAGAATGATACAGTGTGAGGCAAACAATCTTAATCTCAATCCCATCCCTTTATAGTTATATACAAAAGCAAGTAATAAATGATTTCTATCAATGCATTAGGCGACATGATTTTCCTCCAAAGTTCATGCATGTATTCCTTAGTAGGTATCTACAGTATCCCTTGATAAAGGATGTCAAAAGTGAGTTCTAGCTACCGAATTAACTTCATGTTTCAATACGACCGATAAAATTCCACCAGATTTTAGAATTAGAATTTTAAGATATGACCAATAGGGTTAAGAATTTCCTGTTTTATGGGAATGATATACGTGGAAGATGGGAGGGCTGTCTGTCCTTTACTTTAACTCTGAACTGAATTCAGGGTTCTTACAGATCAGAGGGAATCCAGAAATCCTGGATATTTCCCTGACTATCGACAAACAATTTCCACATTGAATTAGAAAATATCCTCAATCAGTGGGACGATTCCTTCTCAAGAGGTTTCACGCGCTACTCTTCACCAGCAAGAACTTGAACTTCAAGTTCTTCAATGAAGACACCAAGAATTCAAAAATTACCCGAATTTTCTCCCTGATTTTTCAAGAAAAGAATTAGAATTCCCCGATCTCGCCTGATCCGTAAGAACCCTGAAAGTTTTCTTCAACATAAAACGATAACTCAACAATTCATCAATAGAATCGAAACTCTGTAATCAAACAACAACGACGATGACGACTACGATGACGATGTGTGGGTTTATACATTACCTGCTGTTCTCAATCGTTTATACTCAGTCTGTTCGTCGTCTTCGCGCGATCGTTTACGCCCGGCGACCGGCACCGAATTGCATCTAACCCCGTCTGCTAGTAGAATATCGCCGTTAGAGGGCGCCGCCGTCGCGTGGACGTTGCGTAGATAATCTCCGGCACCGTTCATCGCGTGACCGCCGTTTCTCGGAAGGAACCCGTACGAGCCTTGCACCGGCGTGTGACCGTTTGAAACCATCACGCTCCCGTTCCGCTGGTTCTCCGTTTGAAAGAGACTTTTGTGACAACCGTTGACGATCGGACTCGCGTCGACCGTATCCATGTCGCAATCTTGAGAATGGCCGTTGCTCGAGATGGTAGGAGACATCGGCGGTACGAGTCCGCCGTTCAGACCAGCGGCGATTCGCTCCATCGATTCACGCGGTGGCAGCAATTTCATCCGATCGACGCTGGTTCCGTTTTGTGACATCGCCGCGGTTAGAAACTGGCAGCACTCGAGATAACCGCACGACTGCGCGAGGTCGCAAGCTGTTTGTTTGTGATTATTTTCAACTCTGAATGAAATACATAAATGAAATGATGGATAAATTGTGGAATATAATGAATGATAACTGCTTCTCTAAAGACAGGATTTAGATAAATACTGAAATCAGATGATAAATCAAATTTACAAATCATCATATTGTTCGTAATATAATGAAATGTTTTCTTCTGTTATAAACATTTTTTTAACATTTGAATTTTATTTCCATTCAGTTGTGTACACAAAGTTTCAATAAAACACACATTCCTCACAAAGTGATATTACATTCAGTTTGTCATAAACGTGCACAATAGATTCTCTTCAGTCTAAAAACACCACAGTAATGCGATAGCATGATACAGATACAAAAGACCTACCTAACATCAGCTCCATGCGATATAAGCAAACTAATACATTCTATACTTCCAGTCCTGGCTGCTTTATGTAACGGAGTTTCACCCAAATAATCCTATAATAAACAAAACACGAAAATGTAATCATATATCAACGAAACCCGACTATTATATCACATACCACAACAAACAGTTCATTATACCGAGCATCGCGCAACAATTACTGCAGCTACGTACTATTGATCGTTGGAATATTTGTAAAAAGATTCCATTGAGATATCAAATAAGTAATCAGCTACATAATAAATATATATATATATATATATATATATATATATATATATATATATTTATATATATATACTCAACAAAACATTGTAAAATTAATACTGAAGCAAAAATAACTACATAAACCGCAAATAATGTATTACAACCGCAGAACATCACAGAACATCGCAGAACAGTTCCCTCTAGCTCCGCATACATCTACATAGCAGACAAAATAAGCTCAACTAAAAATAAACCCACGGTCAATAAAAATTCGGATGAAAATCCATCAACAACATGCCGGAAAATTGCGCTTCACTCCAGACCAGACAGTCATGATTATATAGACTAAGCATCCGTGCCAAAAAAGAATTAAAAATTTCAAAAGTTGAAGTTATTCGAATAGATGGATATATATATATATATATATATATATATATATATATATATATATATATATATCTCTTTCGTTTTTTCCTCAAAATTGAACCCGGAACAAAACCAAAAATAGTTTCCAATTCTAAATCAGTATTGACAGACATACAGATTTCTATTTGTCACATGAAATGAAAAGTCTACAGAATATAAAAATATCTGAATAATGCATATAAACGCATATAACAATGGTGATTGAAATGCGTTGGTATTTCTATTCTGCGACGTTCAAGTGCTATTAGCATATCTTTACAATTCAAGAAGTTGCCGCCACCAGAGGCAATAAACAACAACAAAGCAGTTTTCTCAATTCTAGCTTTCACCCCCATAAACATAAGCAGAACTATCGCTAAAAAAGTTAGCCATTAAGGGGTAGTACTTATGTACAGCGTGGCTACTTTTATTTGACTCGCTCCCCCCCTACCACCCGACTATTCCCAGGCATGTACGCATGTTGTTTTCCCAGACTTGATCTGCTGAGAATTCAATCAATTAACACGGTCAAATATGTAAGAAGACATAGATGGCAACTGTTTGAATAATCTGACTATTCCCTGATTTCCAGAGAGGCCAACCTGATGTATTGAAATGGCGACTATTTTGCCTTATAGCTACTAAAGTTTGTTCGTGATATCTTTTCCAATAAAGTAGCAATTCATTTTTTATCCATAAACACAAATTTACCGAGCACGTTCTATGTTAAAGGAAGTTGTGTATATGTAGTTAATTCATATTAAATAAGGTTTAAAGGCTTATCACAATCAATCAAAAGAAAATGATAATCTAACAAATTGAAATTGAGCAGAATTATTGTGAAATCAGTGAAAAATCGCAATTTTAATCATGCTGTCAACAAAATCATGAGGCGAATAACCGGGACAGAGGAGGAATACATCGGACTACATCGTTTTACCTGAGCGTCTTTATTAGCGTCGGACTGAAGCAACCACTGCAGCGAATAAGGGTGACCCCCGTACGCGGCCACGTGACACGGAGTTTGTCGGAATTTCGCGGTCAGAATATCGCAATCTACTCCGATTCTCGTCACCGACATCAACTTTCTCAAACAACCGAGCTAAACGACGAGAAAATGACGACGTTTTTAACAATGTATCAAATGATTACCTTGGAGATGATTTTGGCTCCGTAATGCATCAATAGTTTAAGACATCGACTACGACCGGCGAATGAAGCAATGTGCGTCGGAGTTTGCCCGAATCGCTCGGTGCCAGCGTTAAAATTTACACCGTGTGACAGAAGACGCATTAAACACTGCAACTGAAATGTGTCCATATTGTTTTAAATATCATTCGCATTTTTTCATTACTGTTGACTATAATTCAATCACATGTTCCAAAATTTATATCATTATTAAAATTCAAGTTCTTTTATCGAAATTCGGCATAGGCCTAATATCTCGAGTATTTTAAGCTTTACAATAGCTCTTATTTCGACAACATCAGTCAAAATCATGAAAAATAATCTTATTCACAAATAAATATGCTTGTTGTGTGTAGGTTTTTTGTCTTTTTACTTAAGTAGGATATTTCATTTCAAATCGAAAGTAACGATACCTTTCCAAAATAAGCGGCCCAATGAACGGGAGTCCAACCGTAAAAGCAATCTTCAGAATAAATGCCGTGTTGAGCTTTCATCAATAACAAAGACAGAGTATCTACATCTCCATCTCTACAGCATCGATGAAGCGGAAAATGCGTTTTAAGTACGTCTTCGCTATTCTTACTCCATTGTCCGAAATGTGTCGGTTGTTTTTCTTCGGATTGATCCATATTTAGTGAGTAATTTGAGTGTTTTGGCGCAAAGAAAAACAACGATCAGCACCGCACACAACGAAAAGCGCCGCCGGTTCTTATTTCCGGGTTAGTTTTCAATGAAGCCGTCGATAGGTGATGGCAGCACCAGCCGACAATGAAAAAACTCACCTGCCAACGATAAATTAAAGCATCCTGCCGGACGGTCCTGCCACGACTTGAGCGGCGAATAGGAACACTAAACCAGATTGTACTGGTCCAGCCTTCACTCACCCAGTACTAGATTCCACAGTACTCTCTACTATGTACCCGGGACCAACCGTTTTTTTTTTAAGCTACCTATTTTGAAATATTGTGCACACAATGAAATAAACAAGAAACTTCCTTGCACTGTCATGAAATGCTCGCTCTTCAAATCAATCCTATGAAGTTGTTTTTGGCCAACATCCTGGTGACCATTAAAATTTGAAACGATTTAAACGAACACAGCATAATTAATTGCTATGATGATTTTTATTATTTATCTTTAATAATCATTATTAAGAGTACAACAATTAACATCATTGTAATTACACGATCATTAAGAGAACTTCAAATGTCGAGTTGCTCTTCTTTCAACATTTACACGTACGAACAAATGCATTATTAATTACAAGTATAAAAATATAAAACATCAATTCTAGAAAAATATGCTTATTTTCTCTTTTACGAAGACCAAATATTTCTTGTAATTATGTTATCGTTCAAAGTTCATGATTTGTAGTTTTCCTAGTTTTCAATTCCAACCATTTTTCTATACTGTACAAATCTACTGTACATTTTTACAAGTTCTATAAAAAGACAATCAACTTTTCAACAATCGATTAGCACAGAAAATTCAAATAATTATCTAGCCAACTTAAGTCTTATCTTAGGCAGACTTTTTTTGACCCGAAAAACTAAATATCTAAGACAAAGATATTGATTTATCCAGACAGTAGACAAAGATCTGGGGCAAAAATGATATACATAATACCCAGAATCACACAGAACCAGTGTCATAGTTTCGGGTTGAATTTACAGTATAGAGCTAAATCCTACAAAATCTCTACAGAGTAAAATGTAACTCACAACAGCGAGCTCTGTCGAGGATTTTCCGTTATACCCCGTTATACAAAATTTACCTTATCCGTCGTGCATTCATTCTTTAAGTATTTCTTCACATATATATATTGGCATAGGCATACATAATTTTTGTCTAAACAACAAGACAAATTTTCAACGAATCCTACTCCAATGAAGAACCTTTGAGGAGATTGTCAAATTATGGTTGATTGATGAGACTTTTTGTACATAGCTAAACAGAACGGAAGAACATAGAGCTGTGATGGAGAATAGAGCACTAGTTCATAGACAGTTGATAGGAAACATAATTCCCACGAGCAGCTTTCTTGGAATTGTGTCTTATCCTTCCAAAATTGATCTTACATGGCTTTCCAAGAATAACTAACATGCTGCCATTATTTGCAACAAATAAATTAAGTTTGCTGGCCTAGATTCTAAAAACTTTACATATTGAATAAAAAATCTAAATCGATATTAAAATTTTGGAGGCCTTTTATCTTAATTTGACCGTGTTCGTCTGCCAGATAAAAATCGCATCTTATTTCTAACTGCACATTTCGACCTAAAACGTTCGGCCGTAAGTATTGAGACAGGGAGACAAGTGACATTTAGATGTGACCTAAATTACAACTTCCTCAACTGTGTTCTTGTAAACCAGAGCTCATACTCGAGCCTGTGTACACCGTAGATAGAACGGCAAATAAAGTTAAATCTACTCGAAAAATTCGGCACTATCTTCACAGAACTCTAACAGGTGTTAGTCTTAGAGATTAGCAAGAATAGTAACTACGCACTACTATAAATTAAAAGCAAAAAAAATATTCGCCAAGTTTCATGAAATAGTAATTATCTGCTTCTATGTTTTTTTTCTGCCTAGCAACATGAGCCAAAGTGTCAGGTTTCAGGATTAAAAAAATGCCGGAATAGACTATAACGAAAAAATACTACCCCATACAGATCAACTGTAAGCGAGTAGAAACAAATAAAGCATTAAAGGTCACGATTGAAAACTCATATTTTTGTTAATCAGCTCATTACATGTAACCTAAGAAGTTTTATTAAAATGAACAACGTTGATCTTACTCGTATAGAAATAACTGTTACTATGTCGAGAAAATGCCGATTAATTTTGTATGAATCTGTTCAATTCCCAGAAACCGATGAATATTCAGTCTCCCCAATTAAGTTCGCGCTTCAGTTTTAACTTGTCTTATTAGTTTTAAGTACCCAACACAATAATAAGAGATTAATATATCGACGAACCGAGTGAGGAGACTAACACGAGGACATTACTCAGCAATCCATCTTTCTGAATTAGACGACGATGGCCAACATGTTCAACTGTAATTATACCGACTGAAGTAATTCAAGCCTCGATTCATTTGCCGGCGAACAGTTCATCAATCAAGTTAAAATCGCTTGGATTTGTGGAATCAAAGAAATCACCATTCGGAGGCGGTGCACCGGCGCCGCCGCCGCCGAAGAAATCAAGCGGCATTAAATCCGAGTTCGGATTCGAGGTATTATTGCTGGAATGTGAGGTTGTCGTCATGGCAACCGAAGTGGACATCGGCGCCGGCTGCGAATGACCGGTCTGTTGCTGTTGGAGATGCATTTGTTGTTGCTGATGCATACGCATCATGACCTGCTGCTGCTGTTGCTGGTTAGGTGGCGCCCCCATCTGTTGTTGGTTCGACGTAGTAACGCCCGCCTGTAAATTCTGACATTGTTGCATTTGTAAATGCGGCGATGACGACGACTGCTGTTGCCCGTAGTTACCGTACATATTGTTGCTCGAATGTACCGATTGGTTGATCATATTCACGTCTGGCACGGTTTGTTCTGGAATGTGACCTTTCGGAGTCCATTCGGGACAATTCGTTCGTTGACGGGACAAGCTTAAACCATCGGGTCCGACGTTCACATTCGGCGGCCGATGATTGCGCATTATTGCACTAGTATATTGTCCTTGTTCAGTTTTAATAGGTTGGCTCATCACGTCCGTCCCGGTGTGCTGAGCGTTCTGCTGCATTTGGCTCATGCTATGCGAATACATCGGCGGTTGTTGCCCGCCGCCACCAGGGGGCATCGCGGTTCCCCCTTGAGTCGCGCTCATGTGACCGGACATGGGAACGTTATGCTGAGACTGCTGCAGCTCTGATTTCACGTGTACGTGGTACATGTCACCGGTTTGAGGCGGTTGCGACGTTTGGTTCACCATATTTTGCATCGTTTGTAACGGATTCCGATTCATATTTCCGGCGACCCCGGCCACCGAGTTGTGATACGAGTTCTGATTGCTCATCGCCGCTTTATAATCCGGGGGCGCGCTGCGGTTCATGTAGGAATGATGCTGTTGTCGGCCGACCATCTGCTCGGTGGGCCGGCGCCGATCTTGCATGTACTGTTGTTGCGTCATGCTGAACGACTGCTGCTGCGCCAGCGATATCTGCTGCGCCTGTCCGTTGCTGATGTGCATCTGCTGACTTTGACGCATGTGCAGACGTTGTACGCCGTGCGAGACGTGCACATGTTGAGACTGACTCATTTCCATCTGCGGCATGCGAGAAGGCATCATACCCCCCTGACGAACGTTCCCGCTCAACGGCGCCCGCGTATTAAAGTGACTTTGCACCTGGTTTTGTAATTGTTGTAACGACGACGACATGGAAGCGTTCGGATCGCCGTAATGCGTTAACGGCTTCGTAGCGCCGTAATTCAACGACGGATCTTTACCGTTCATTTGTTGCATCGTCGGGTTCATGCCCGGTCGGTTCTGGTAGTTGTTCATATGTCGCGCCGGTTGATTATACGCCGGATACATCTGCTCCTGCCCCGTATTGAACCCCGAATACGCCGGATACCGATTCGAATGTCCCGCGTACTGATACGGAGACGGAGGTATTTTCTGCAGCGGGTCGTAGTCCTGATGCTGCTGCTGCTGATGTTGGGCAGCCATCTGTTTCAACGTTTCAGCGGCCGGCCCCGTTTCGTTGATAAGCACGGGAGGTATAATCGGGTGAGTTTGTTGCGGGTAACCGGGAGGAAGCGAACTATTCGGAGCCATTCCCATCATCGTATTCACCGGGGGTGTGTGACTTTGAACGTCCGTACTACCGACGCCACCTACGCTACCGAACGCGGAGTTCTGCTGCATCTTCGAGCCCGGTTTACTCATACTCATAGTTTGCGTCTGTACGGTTCCGACCGTACCCGTATTCGTGCTACCGACCACGCCGCCGAGCAGCTGCTCTTTACCGAGTTGTTCCTCCAGTTCGTCCGGTTCTTTCAGCGAGTTCAACGCATCGGCGAACTTGTCGAAGTCGGGAATTTCGCCGTCCTCCTTCTCGAGGTTGTCGAGAATCGCCTGCAGTTCGTCGATGTCGACGCCGAAGTTCGTGAGCGAGTCGCTCGTGTGACTAGAAGATGATGATTGTACGTCGTCCGGCGGTTCCTGTTTACATTCTACGTTCGCTTGTATACTGCTGGAACTGATCAGCGACGACGAATCTGCGCCGCGACCTCCTCCTTGTAGATTAGTTTTAATCGTCGAGCTGAACGTCACGTTCGTCTGTATCGTACGCGTCGGTTCTTGTTCCTGGTTTATTTGCTGCACGATCTGCACGGAAACCTGCGGCAGGTTTTTCTCGTGTCCGTCTTTTTGGTGGTTGTTGTTGGCGCGCGGTTTCTTACCGACAGGCGAATGCGGGAGACCATCGTGAATCAGATCGGGAAGGTTGTTGTTATTCGCCGCGTCGCCGGTCGAAGCGGCGTCTGCTTTCCTTTTCGATCGCTGTAAAATAGAAAAAAAAACAGGCTTGAAAACGATCAGTAATTTTGTGATATTTTCATGATTTTGAAAGTTGTGGAGAGCCTTCTCAAAGTCAACAGTTGGCATGGATGGTGCTTCACGTGTGACGGAAATTGGAATAATGAAAGTGTCACTTGTTGACTGTGTACCGTAGTAAGACTGTGTCACTGTGTACCACAAAGTTCAACACAAAGTTCAAACCTATGACTGGAGCCTTTTCATTCGCGTACTTCTTGTAAACATCAAATTCTATATTTCATTGAAACAGCGGTAACACGATGATCTAACTCAGTGGTTCCTGTATGCATCTAAATAGCTATATCAGGATCCCTACAGATCAGTCATTCCTGGATTTGCATCACTTTCATATGCCAATTACTGTAGACTCCTCCTAAATTGGTGACTGTTTATCTCAGCAAACCAGCAAATTCCTATGCTTTCTAATTCGATAACCTCCACCTAATTGGGCAACAAATCCTGGTCTTAACTTTACCAATATATTAAACTTATAGTCTATTTACTGTACAACTTTCTATAATTTCCAATTGCCAATTTCGCAAACTTGAAGGAGTTTTATAGGTTTTATTTTGCTCAAATTAAAGGAAGTTCAAGCACCTTCAAAAGCATTTTCCATTGAGGAGTCTTAAAGGAATCAAGGAGTCGTAGGGACCATGAACTGGTGCAACTGCAATCAGAAAATGTATTGTGTCAAACCTTTGCAGCACCTGGGCTTTAAAATCCCTGTGGTTTCCAAGGGGTTTTTGCTAGTGACTGAAGATTATTCTGCACCGGCATCGAAGCCCATATCTCTGTATACTGAGATTTTTTTCTCGCATTCCGAACAATGCAATGGCTGTCCAATTCAGTGTACGTGATATATTTTTTTTTCTACGACTCTCTTCCAGTGACCTGAATAACTGGTAGCACTACAACTGCTACTCTTCTTTGTGCGCAAGGTGAAAATTGCTAATTATTTTCTATATATGAAAAAGTATCGCTATTAGAATGCGGTGTTTAGTTCACAAGCTCCAGTCAGCCTGATGAAGCGCTAAAAGAAAATAAATATCCAACTCTATTCATGTTGAGTTTTTTTTTTTACGAAAGAGAAAACACGATAACGTCAAAACTGAAATTATGATTTAATTATAATTGTAGACGGCACAATGATTAATAACAAGCACGCAACATTCAACTAGAGAAAACCCACTGTAGTACTCGTAGTATCAGTCGTCATCGGCGGAATATATGTTTTAACCTTTCCATAGACGACATTTAGCCTCGTAAAGCTTCATTGAAAATTTCCAGACACATTAACCGGGGGTCTTTAAGAACATTTATTCAAATGAAATCGAGAATTCCTTTTTTATACGAGACCCCAGTGGCCGTTAGTTTTTTTCAAAACGACGGCGTGATTTGAAATCATCGACAAACGAACGAATTAAGACGATACCACGCAAGTAACTCAAATATTCTTCATAATCACAGAAAATATCAATTTTCTAATAATCTAGATAGAGTTGTTGTTTTCAATTTGGTCCGAATTTCGGGATGACTATTTCGTGCCTGCGATATGGATTGGTACCACCGATGCAAACGGTTTTTCTAAGCCGGAGTACCTTGACAGCAGATTTATGTTAGTATGTTCTTGTTCTTGGCCAAAGCATCAATTTGTTGCATGCCAAGTCAACATCAGATCGTTGCAAGGGAATTCTGTATGTGGTGGTAACGGATTCTCAGGTGTGAGACAGGGGGGAAGGTAAGTGAAAATCGTCGAGACCAGAATACTGATGCCGCTATATGCAAAGTAGCAACAGTGAGGATCTATACGCGAATGCAAATCAGCTTCATTTTTGTTGATAACTATGACACTGGTTTTAAATCAAAAATTGAAGGGACAAACCAGATGAATTTTACATCAATATCTACGTTGAGAAACAACTACGCAAAGAATGGACAACGTGATCTTCAACCTTTCCAGTGATTTCAAAATCTCAATGTTCTCAATTAGGCGACCAACAAAAATTAAATCTATCAGTCGGTTGCCGGTTCAGGCTGGATGGAAGATTATTCAAACGAACCGGTACGAAATTTCCAATTATGTGTACTTTGATTTATACAAGAAATTATGTAAATTTGACCGATCATCCAACTAATATCTATCTGTACTTCGATTTCCGATTTCAAAATTAAACCTTCCGGTAGGTGTGCCTGGTTTATAAGGGACAATCCCTCTATTCTAAGATAAAATAAGAACTGAAACCTCAAACTCTAGGACAAACTTCTCTGATTATTACGAAATAAGAACAGACCGCTATCAGTTGTTAGAGAGTCCAAGCGAGGCTTATTAAAAACTGACTAAACGTTGCGCGAATCCTTTGTTTTAAGATTGTTTTGGTTGTGAATATGTTAAGAATTTCTCACCACATCCTGGTGAACTTTTACTAGACGCTATATTATCGAAAAATCCAATCAGGCAATGATTGAATAGTTGTTGTCTACTGCACACACCGACCAATAAACAGACTTCATTAAAATCCTGTTTCTCGGACCTAGTCAATTCTAGAGCAATTTTATCCGTTACGTCTTTCATTCTTTATCAAATAAGTTCACGGAGTTTATATTTTTATTTACGCAGCTTTGACACAACAACAAAACATTTTGCAATTCTGATTTTACGCAAACTGAAAACAAAATCTCCCGGGGATACGAATGGAAAATTCTTCTCGGCGCTAAATACGGCAAAATATCGTTTTACGATCCAAATATAGATGATTTAATGGGTCGTATTAACTTATATTCTGATTCTGATCGACAGAATTAGGATATCTAGAAGTTTCTATCTACGGCTCGCTCGTACACTACGAAGTGATTTGTTTATGGAACCGAATTATCATCATTGTTGAATAGAAAAGTGTACAGGTTTTTGATGGAATAACAACTCAACCGGCAGCAAAGCCTCCCGAGTCAAAAATATATACGTTTAGACCACAACCCTTTGACATTGAATTCAAATCGCAAACTTTTCATCAAGTCATTTAATAATTAGTTCACCAGATATTTTGATGGAAAAATACTTCCGACTGAAACTGATTAAGAAATGAGAGACTTTTTTCAGCTAGTTAATTAATCAGCTCGAGAAAATCGGTTATTTTTGCGATTACTTAATTACTGAAATTAATCGGGAGGAGATGATCGTGGAAAATGCAAGGTCTAATATCAATCATTTCACTGGCATTGATTACAAATTTGATTCAGGAAATTATTTTCAATAGCAATTCATTAACGAAAAACACAGCATAATCACAAAATAAACCTGCGCATTTCACACTTACGTTTTTACTTTCTCCCGTTGAATTAGAGTCCTTCGATTTCGATTTGGAAGCTTTTTTCGCTTTGCTCTCGAGCCACTTTTGGTGTAGAAGTAACGTTTCCCTGCGTTCGCCTTCGTAAAGCCCTTTTACGTTAGGCGTATAGTGAGAAAGCGCCCCGTTCTGGGTGCGTCGGTAAAGATCTATCCGCCGTCGCAGTCGCTCGACCAGATCTTTTCTTTTGGGGGATAAAATATCCCCCATGCTATTCTGTAGATGGACTATGGTGAGGCAGCAGCACGTTTTTCTCCGACAAACCGACCGGACTGACCACCGCGAAACTCTGTAAAAATAGATTTTAAAAAAAATGAATTGTCGTTTCGAATCCTTCTTACATCACTTATAGAACATGTTCGCATGCTGAGAGATTAACACGACTTGTCACTGGGTTGGGACGCGCTCATTTCTTCGTCCCAGTCGTGTTGCCACTATACTGCCTGCTGCAGTGCAGGCACTGGAACTCAGGAGCTTTAGTACAAAGGATTGTATTTGGCTGCATATGCATGTCATTCTTGAAACATGTCCGAAATTCCGACTATATTACACAGAAAATATCATTTACGACAAGCAGCGGTGCATATAGTCACAATTCACCTCACTGGGACACTAAAAACACTTTCCGTTTACAAAAGAACGAACGAACTCTCCCCAGACCTGAAAATGCATTGGTTAAACGACAAATCATAACAACTTTCCCACGGTCTGAAATAAACGATTAGCCGTCACAGAATAACATGTAATATCGATACGTACTCTCAAATAGCAGCCGTGTCCAGTCTGTAACTAACTATATTCCTACATGAAACAACGTTTTTGATCGTAGTAAACCCCGAAGTAAAAGTGTAGAAAACTTATAAATACACTACTGAATCGTAGCGGTTCACATTCTTCACTGAACGGCTACTCACACGCTGTAGGGGTAGTAGGTGTTTGATTGGATCAGTTCATTACTGATTGGAAAAGGGTACATAGCTCTCACTGACATGTCCCAACGAGGATCTTCGGGAATCAAAATGAATATTAATCATCACTGGCCAGTTTATCATGATTATGACATTTTGTGGGGAATAGTTTTTTTTTCTACAGAAGATAATCAGCTGAATAGCATGGACTGACTAATTTTCTAAAATAAGAAATCTTAGTTTTTACAGTCGTTTGAAAACTTTTCAGGGGTTTTCATCGGGCTTTCAATGAATTGATACATAGATAATATATATATATCCAAAGCTTGAACTGTTTCTTAAAAGAAAATGAGACGACATTAGAGATAGAAACGCGTGAAGTAAAAGATCCCGTGTGCGATTACAAATGCCTAATAAAAAATAATGATTGACAGCTTATTAATTGGATTTCGCTGCTTATTCCCGTCAGATGTCGCCAGCTGACGGTGCTTTCAGACAAGATGGCGGCTCCCATGCGGCAAATTTCGCAAAGATTACATCAACTAAATTCGGTTTCACGGCGGCTGCAGCTGCTTAGACGCCAAAACGTGCAATCGGCAAGAAGGAGCATAGCTAATAGCATCAGTAGACGTGAGTTGATGTATTAAATTAAGCGAATATTTCCGTAGAATCGACCTTAAACTGCGTTTGAAGTCATTTCGTCATGCATTGCAATGACAATTCAATCAAATTTATTCTGCATTCATAGCAGGGTCCAGTTGCTCAAAAGTTAGTTAAAGATACCCGGCGGATAAATGTCATAGTAACGATAAACTTTTAATTGTCACTATATCAACTATCTACTGGTTAACTAACCAAATTTTCCAACCAAAAACTGGCCCTTGGCGCCCTGACTTATGATTTGACAATTCTATTTCATGACGGTCACAAAGATTGAAAGGAATGATAGAGATAAGGGTTTCCTGTTTCGTACATGAACAAGACCAATTTAACTTCCGTGGCTGTACCCTGGGCAAGCCATGAGGAGTAGCTGACGACATAGCTTAAATCAGGGATACTAATTCAAAGCTAGGGAACAGGTCCCCTTATACGGTTAGGTCTGACGACCCACTCTTTAAGAAAGGAGCCCAAAGAGCGGTAGTGAATTCTAGAGAGGGATATTCTCGTTTCTTACTGCTGGGTCACACTTACTAGTATAACATATATTTAAGTGAATATGTTCGTTCATTTTCTGTTCAGTTCGTTTGGATTATGTTAAGAGTTATTGGTCACTGGACTAGGCTAGGAGAAAATGATTCGCATCTCGGATCCTGGTTATTCACTACTCAAGCTTCTTACTCTTTATTCAGTTTCACTAGTGAAAACTAGTATATTGATAAACTACATGTAGTATGGAAATCCCTAATACATTCATATTTACTGAAACGATTAAAGGCTTTCCATTTATGAAAAACGACTGCCAGAAGTAAGCTCCAAAATGTATAAACATTGCTTGTGTTATTATTCTGTGTCTGATTATGATAATATTTAGTCACAAAAATTACATTGTTTGAATATTGTTTATAGAGAAGAATAGAAGAATGATAAATATAGACTATTGCGTTTATCTATTGTTTATCAGATGAATTCAGGTGGCTTTTATAAACATGAAGATGTTGTGGGGCATCGACGCTGCTCCAGTTATAACATCGCCGTTACCCGAGACAAGTTAACCAGTATTTCCTTAGTCATTCGATTTGGTGGTTACAAAATGTGTAAGAAATTTTCGCCTGGGCCCATTTTTCGCGAAAAAGTTTAACTCAAATTTTTGGTGTAATTGCCATTGGTTACTTCATGCTTTCAATGAGGACAAAAATTCAAACTTAACCGTTTTAAGCTTATTAAACCTGTTCGTGAATCTGGGCCCAGCCTGCGTTTTATGTACCATTTTTCTATTCAACCCCGGCCTGGGATTTATAGTCCACATTTCTCCGGGGGTTGCAAGCGATCGGCGCGAGCAGTTCGGCGAAAAGTTTGTACGCCAACTTTACCTCGACTCGAGAAATGTTATCCGATCGAAAGTAATAATATATCGCGGTCATTTATGGCTGATAAAACATTAATATTTCGCGACGTTTTGATTCTGATGGGAGCTGGCATCGGTCAGCTCGGGCCGTCGTTCTACGCCGTCAGCAACTTACTGCAAATAACAAGATTTTATGTGATTTTCCTGCAGGACATTCTCTGTCATCGTTGGACCATTCATCGGCAAATTAGATTTCTATCTATTGATCCGTTGCATTATTTTAGCCTGTTATCCTGTCATAGCGCATCACTACCGTTGATGAAAAACTCTCGTTTTTATTATTCCAACTAGTTGCCTTTTTTGCTTATATCGGTTGTCTCGGTAGCGCCTTTAACTGACTGCTCGCGAGAACTGCTTCTCATCGCAAACGATTTAGGAAGTAGGAATTGGGCAGAAGTTTTCAAAGTATTCCGTTGGTTAAATATTTCAAGGGATCCCTTTAAACGCATACAATGCCGAAAAACAGAGACACAGAAGAGAGAAACATGTTTCCAAGCATTTCTCTCGAGTTGTATGAATTTACAAAAAATGAGAAACATGGTTTCAGCAACAATGTTTCTGAGATTAAACATGTTTGTTTCCGTGTTGCCGTGTTTCTATGTTTCCCAGCGTCATACGTGAGAGTTTGACTTGAATGAAAGAACGACTATAAAGTTCTTCCGCTCAAATTCTCCCTGTTGCCTTGGGTAGCACATAACTAACAAATCTTTTTTTCTTGTTCTCATTAGTATCAGTCCATTTTAAATTTCAAGGCATCTCCCCTGGTTTCAGTTCAAGGATTCACAAAAATTAATACTGCTCCCTATGAACTGGTTTCGCGACTTGTATGAAAATTTTTATGATTGAATCTGTCAGTCTTTGTTACCGCGACTATTTTCAACTCTCGTCGGTTTTCCAGGATTGAAATCATTCAATCGTGCAATCATCAAAATCAGTGAATTGTTATTAATGCTTGTGACCCTGAAAGGATTTCATCAATTTTGCTATTGCTGCAGCTATTCGAATCTATTTCAGCCTTTACAGTGCATTATCGTTTCGACGATTCAACTTAACCATCAATATCTCCTTCAATTTTGGTTTTCACACTGGAGACTGTCTAATTCAAGTGAAGATTTAAAACAACCGGAAACCAAAAATAAACTGTTTTATCAACAACAAAAATGAGAATTGTTCATTGCATATGAGTTGAAACCTCAAAATCTTCCGATACTTTTTCTTTAAATTGTAGATTTTTATTCTCCGATCCTTTCGTAAGACAAAAAGCCTACAATTTCGTACATTTCCTTCATTTGCTCCTATAATCGCTGAAAATCTTCATCAAACTGAGTTTGTCTTTACGTATTAGTTTCTGTATACGCGGATGCTAGAAATTGATTGGCAGTTCATTTCACCTGTGAGCGTTACTGCACGATGAATACCCAGTAGTTGAAGCATCGCAGTCGCGCGTTTATCAAAACCGCATAAATCTTTTGTCGTCGCCCGTTCATTTTACCGATCACTATCTCAAACATTTGACAAAACTCTATTCGGCGTTTATAGCGCGTTCTCGCGATGTTTAGCGTCGAGATGCTGATGTTTCAGTTGATAATAATTCCCGGCGATCGCGGCCACCGCGCGTTCGTCGTCGTTCGATATCGAGATTTGATTTGAAATTCTTGCGAAATTCCCTCGATGATTTTACATCTGTCGGCGCATCTTAAATTACATCGGTTAAATTCGATCAACTTCTGTTGCTGGTTATTGTCTTTGCGGTCTTTGTTTCTCGGCGGGTAGATTAGTCAGTCAGTCAGTCGGTCGGTCGATATAAGGCGGCTATTTTCGTTCGAACATGGATATGAAAATTCTGTTTTTCGATCGATTTCGCTGCTAACTAATTAGTTATAATACTTCAGATCAGGAATAGATTTTATATTAACCGTATATGATTACAAATTTGAAATATGAAACTATGTCCGCAGGTTAAATCGGGGTTGCGCGGGGACTAGAATTGAATATCAAATTCATAGATTTCTTGTTATTTCTAGAACAAGGTGGCCGCTTTCCTGCAAATCAGGGTATTTATTTTCTCTGAAAAGGTCGGGCAATAGTAGGGAGTTTTGTATAAAAGGCCAAAAAGTCGAGGAAATTTGTTGAGATCACACGTAGAATCAAATTTTTTTCATGTATGTCTTACGTATACGACCGTGTTAATTAATCAGATTCTTAGCAGATCAAATCAGTGAAAACAACGCGCATGTCAGGGATAAGTCGGGGGTAAAGCAAGTCAAATGAAAATGGTCGCCGCCTCCCTGTTATGATATTACCGTCCTTCATTACTATGTTTTCCTTCGTGTCACTAAGTATCAGGAAAACTGCAAACCCTTCAGAGGAAATTGCCATATCGATCATATGGATATTAATGATTAGTATTTATCGTGATAAGTGCATTCTCTCGATTTATGAATTAATTAACTCGTTTTGTGTTTATCTTCTCCTCTGCTAGTTTCACGACGGGTGACCGGTGACTGTGATTTTATCAACAATTGTTTACAATTCGTTGACCAAAAATGTACTTGTTTTACCTCGACGTACGTTGCCATATACGGTCCGAGGCTGGTTCTCTATTAGCGGGGAAGTGTAATGAAATAACACTTCCCCGCTATGAGACAGGTGGACACCAAGGCACAGATGCAGGAATCGATTGGGTTTGGGTCTTGCTACAATGTGGCTTTTTTCCAAGAGGAACATCCCGTAGTGGAAATGGCCAAACGAAAATGTGGTGGTTTTGATTTTTAGGTCCGGACCCATCGCGTTGAAAAGAAACGGATTTGGGGAAGTTTGTCTACAATCTGCCGACCAGCCTGAACCGGCAAGCGGTTAACTTTGTTGGCCGCCTGATTTTGTACGTCCAGATTTCGGAAACCATATTTCTACGGGTATGCCAGATACCACAGACACAGATTTATATAGAAGTGGCTCATGTATGGGGGTGATTTCGACCTGAAACAATGGAATCTCACTGGCCATCAATCAATCACATTGATATAAAACAATTTCATACAATGATTCACCCGAAGTCGTCTAGTATTAAACATCACGACGTTTATTGTCGGCGTCCGATAATTTCTAATAAACGTTCTAATTCGGTGGCTTATTTTATGGTCGGGATGCGAGTTGTAGCCACCACCGTGTTTTACTGACTCATTGCAATTAACGTTCGTTGACTATCTGCGAGAGGGGGGTAGAGAGAGAGTGAGGGGAGAGGAGAGGGAAGGGGAGATGAGATAGAGGCTGGAAAGAGGAGGGAAAGAGAGGGGGAGGGGAGAGAGGAGAGGGAAAGGGAAAGAGAGATAGAGGCTGGAGAAAGAGAGAAGAAATGGAGATAGAGAGGCTGGAAAGAGGAGGGAGGGAGAGAGACGGAGAGGGAGAGGGAAAGAGAGATATAGGCTGGAGAAAGAGAGAAGAGATGGAGATAGAGAGGCTGGAAAGGGAGAGGAAAAAAGAGGCTGGACGACAGAGAGGGAGAGAGAGAAGGAGATAGAGGCTGCAAAGAGGGGTGAGAGGAGAAAGGGAGAGAGAAAGATGCTGGAGAGGAGAGAGAAAGAAAGAGGCTGGAGTGAGAGACAGAAAGAAACAGGCTGGAGTGAGAGACAGAAAGAAACAGGCTGGAAAGAGTAAGAGAAAGAAAGAGGCTGGAGTGAGAGAGAAAGAAAGAGGCTGGAAAGAGTAAGAGAAAGAAAGAGGCTGGAAAGAGAGAGAGATGCAGAGAGAGAAGGCGGCCGCTGCGTTACTTTAATCTAACGGTTATATCAGCGTCCGTGGCTGTTACGACAACGTTTCAGTTGGTTCGGTTGTCACGACACTCGTACGGCGACGACGACGTCTGCCCATCTCACGGGACCCGTTCATCATCACCTCGATGACAGCCCGTGTCCGAATCTTGTCCATTGACGACGCCGGCAACATTGCAGACGTAGAATTCTCATGTTGTCCGTGCACATATATCATATTGCAGTCACTTCTCGTTCTACATCATTCTGATAACGGCGCCTAGTTTTATGGGGATGAAAGTTTTTTTTTTATATCGGATGGAATTGAACTACTTTTGTCACTTCATAAAACTCTTCTTAGTCTTTCTGTCTCTTGCATTCAAGCATAATCCACCTTCAACGGCTTTAACTCAAGAAAGAGAGCATTTTAAAATTTCCCAATTTCTTGTATGAAATTTTTGGTGGTGCATTGTATGAAATTTTTGGTGGTGAATTGTATAAAATTTTTGGTGGGGAATTGTATAAAATTTTTTGTGGTGAATTGTATGAAATTTTTGGTGGTGCATTGTATGAAATTTTTGGTGGTGAATTGTATAAAAATTTTTGTGGTGAATTGTATGAAATTTTTGGTGGTGCATTGTATGAAATTTTTTGTGGTGCATTGTATGAAATTTTTGGTGGTGCATTGTATGAAATTTTTGGTGGTGCATAATATGACTTCTTTCTGCTATCATTTCCTATGTGCTGTGTTTGTACCTTGAAGATTGAAAATCCCCTTCCCCCGACGGAGGTGCGTACTTTTCTATCGCTCACAAAGCAAACCAAATCTTAGTCGCCGACAATTCGTTTTATTTTCATCACTGTTTCGAGCATGAAAGTATTTTCAGTAAATGTATGGACGCCGCTCACACGCGCCACGCGATAGACACGTGAAATAATGAATTGCCCGAAGTGATTTTGTGTAATTATAATCAGCCTTCATTTTAGGCGCGTAATCTTAAATGAGATGCAATTGTTTCTTTCTTTCGTACGATTCCCTCTCGATTCTCTCTCGATGTCGTCGTCTCGTTTTCCGAATGATTTTTTCTCTAGTTTTCTCAGCTGTTTCAATCCGCGTTGAAATCGCGCGCGTTGTTTTCTTTTCGAACGGCGATATTCTACGTTTTTCGAGGCGCTTCACTTCGCGCGTCGTCGTTCGTATTTTAGTCGTTCCTCGATTGCCCTCCACAGGTCAGGAACGCCGGAATTGCGGAAAACATGGCCGCAGGCGAGTCGCGTTAACCGCCTTGGAACGTTCGCGCTCTTACTCGGCGAGTTTGTAAATTTAATATGCGGCAATCGCGCCTCATGAAACATTCATACGCGTTGATAAAAAACCCCCAGATCCATTGATTAATTAACGAACACAGGACGTTTAAAGAAAACCAATAACCAAACATATCTCTCTCCCTCTCTCTCTCCCTCTCTCTCTCCCTCTCTCTCTCCCTCTCTCTCTCCCTCTCTCTCTCCCTCTCTCTCCCTCTCTTTCTCTCCCTCTCTTTCTCTCCCTCTCCCTCTCCCTCTCCCTCTTCTTCCCTCTTCTTCCCTCTCCCTCTCCCTCTCTCCCTCCCTCTCTCTCTCCCTCTCCCTCTCTCTCCCTCTCTCTCCCTCTATCCCTCCCTCTATCCCTCCCTCTCTCTCTCCCTCTCTCCCTCCCTCTCTCCCTCTCTCCCTCCCTCTCTCCCTCCCTCTCTCTCTCTCTCATCGGATACGTTGGTATAGTTTTCATAGGTAATCTTAAGCCACGGTAACACTATCGCTGTTAGCCCGGTCTGGTCTAGCTCGTACCTAGAATGGACCAAATTGATGCTGTGCGTTCACACACAATCTTTAAATCAGTTGTTTTGACTGGTCCAGCTAAACTCAATACTATGACGCTCAGAGAAATGGTATGTTCTAAAATTTAGAGAGTACTTAGATGATTGATTAGTCTACAACGGAACAGACAAATTAAGAATGGACTATTTTGCCAGTGTGAGCGCTTGGTCTGTTCTAGATTGGACAGGACTTAGATTAGACCGTTGGAAATAACGTAGCACGAATGGGGCTTAAGAAATGAGTCGGCATCCACAGTATTTTAGATATTGAATTTTACATTGAAATTCATCTCAGAACTGACTTCTGTTCGATTCAAAAGTCATTCTGCCGATCATGCGTATTTCATTCCGAATTAGTTAATTCATTACAGCAGTACAAAATCCTGATGATTTTAATCTATCGATTGTTTTGTTCGTGGATGGAAATTATGTCATCAAAAGATTGACCGCAGATTTTTACGTCTGATAAATTCAGACTGCGTGGAATCAGGCGTTGTTAAAAGCGGCGCCAACTCGTATAAAGCTATTGGTCATATGAAATAGCCATTTGTTGACGGCGGTCCGGTGACAGTCACGAAGACAGATGAGACACAATCGCAGAAACCAATCTATATTGTCAATAAAATATACAAATTTCCGACGAAATTTCGTTTCAGCAACAGAAGTAACAATATATACTAAAATGGAGCGTTTGTTTGCTGCACGCATTGTGTCAATTCTGCGGTGCCCAAAACTGTTTGTTTTGGTCTATAGCCAAAACATCTGTCCTAGATTTATAGATATCCATAGTTTTTAGCTTGACACATCATTTTATTGAAAAACTGTTGACTATTTATTTTAAAACTACGGACCTGGGTACGACTACTTTCTGACAGTAGTTGCTCCCAAAACTATCAACAAATTCTAAAAAAAATCAGAATAATTTCTAGTTCATTTTCGATTAAACTACTTTTTTCGATGTTTTTGTTTAATTTTGGTGTTACAATCAAACATATCAGATCTGGATGACTGAAACGATCTATTTTATCTGTAAAAACCTTTAGAAAAGTAACGAAACCCAACTGCATAGTTCATCTTGAACTGGCATGTTTAAACGGTATCAGAATGCTATCTCCGTTTTTAGTTCTAGACACTCATTTTTGCGCGTAAGTACGTATGTGTATATGTATAGAATCTGTTGGAAAATTACCGATTCTATTGTCTTCTGTTCTGTCCGCGCGAAATGATTGATATTTTAGCGCTCGATGATTTTAGCCGAGTCATAAACATGCTCGTTATGGAACCATTACGGTATGGACTAACTGAATTATAGCCGACGAGTGATTTTTTATCGCGCATCTGGGGAAACTTTGATGGCCGTTTCGAGAGATATAGACCGGCGGAGAAAATTTTCTGCGAGTTAAAGACGAAGTTAGGCGTTATGATATATATATATATACGTATCGTCTTCGGCGTGATAGATGTTCTGAATAACAAATTTCGTGATCATTTTTCCTCCCCGAACGGCGGCGATAACGTTACCTTTTATGAGCCATTAAATCGCGCCGAGAAGAAAAGTGATGATTTCATGATTAATTTAGAAAGATGTATCAGAAATTATTGCCGGGCGCACGTATTGAATCGCATAAACAGAACGTGAGAACTTCGAACTTCATCAGTTAATTCATTGAAGTCTCTAAAAGTAACGCATATTATATCATGTTATGCTTAACATTGTTGACAGTAAATAACATATATATATATATATATATATATATATATATATATATATATATATATATATATATATATATATATATTTGAAAAGTTATTTTCAATGTATCAACCCCCATATTGATGATGTAGTGCACGTAGACTCCCACACTTTACATTACAATTCATTGTTAAAAGTCTCGAAAATCCATTAGATTTAAAATATAAGTCATGAAATTCGATAGATTAAAAAAATAGATATGTAAATGTAATTTTGAAATGCTAATATTGATGACATAGTACACATCGACTCATACAGAACCCTTTGAATAATGCGTAGTAGTTTATGTAATGGTTTTTATGGCCTCAAAAAATTGTCCAGCTGAGTATTGATATGACTGTTGAAATATTTTTCTAGGGCCGCTGGCGTTGACAGGATCTGGAAACCGAGTGCAGATTTGGGGAAGTCAGTCATTGATCCGTCTGCTATCAACAGACATTAACGAAGCCGACGCAAAGAAGGATGAAAAGAAGGCAGAATCGGAGGTTGAATCTACGATTGAAGGAAATGATGAAACTACGGTTACGGAGGAAGAAGAATATCATTCTATCATCAAAGATTCCGAAAAAGCTAAGGGTAAGTTTTATAAAATGATCCGTAATATTTTTACAAGTTTGGAAACATTTTCACAGTTGTGGGTAAGAAAGGTTTTGTCTCTGGAGCTGAATGGAAATACTAATGGACTCCAGAATTAATTTTCAACTGACAGAACTGTCTGTGAAAGGGGAAGAAACCGGTTGTTGCTTTATTTTCGAAATTCTGATGAAATCAGGTAAAAATTCTGTGAATTTGAATATTTGGTGTCTCGCTATCAGTTCTAAACGGGTGGCTGGAATTCGAACCATTAGTCTTTTGCTTGCCTAGCATCTGAGCTATCGGGGGAATCCTTGATCACTGCTTAATTCTTTAGCTTGCCGGCACAGGCAGGATTAAGGGTCAGTGATATAGATTTTGGGGCTCTCGTCCGTTAATGACACACATAATTAAGGCAAATACATCCTACCATTGGCACAGATAGGAAACAGACCCTACGTAGGATATCTTATGATTTTATCGTGGAATGTTTTGTCGATAGTCTCTGGGAAAATCTAAGAAATATCAGGGAATTTAGCAGGGCCCGATCTGTAAGAACCCTGATATCGATAATTTCGTGAATAAATCGGTTTTTGTGAAGTCGCGGAATCCCTCGCCGCGTCAGGTGAATATCACAAAAGTGAACATCTCTCGACGACGAGACTTATCTATTCGCACAATATAAATCATAATTAACTAATTCGTGATGACGGTCGTGAGTCGTCTCGCGCGGGTCCCGTGTGAACGCGTGAATTCATTAGATTTCTGACGGACACTCGGCTTATGTGGAATTCGTTTAAATGAAGGCAAACATCAACGTATTGATCACAGTGTTAATCATATCTCAGTCTCCTCGTCGTCATCCTCCTCATCGTCGTCTATCATTGCAGCTATGGTTTTGCGCTGCGTTGATAGTCACCTGAGGTTCGGACCGGCGCCGCCATAAATAATATACACACATCTCCTCAGTACGAGATGCTGCTCCTGCTATACGTCTAGTACTCATTGATCTGCCTCAATTTTCGCGATCACATTTTTTGTCCTGGCCAAAAACGTCAGACCGGGCCGAGCTAAATCTTAGCCTGGGTCAAATCATTGCATGTTAATGCTTTCTGGTTCCGGAAGTGACTCACTTCACTTTGTCACAATATCATTTAGTATCAGTGAGTGGTTCACGTGTGAACGCGTGAACGCACTCTCTAATTAACAACGGGCCAAATTTGACACGGATCTGATCCGGGCCAATTTGGCACCGGCCAAATCGTCTCCGTGTGATCGCCACTTAAGACAGTCGCTACTCGTGACAAAGTCATGTTACTGACCTAAAACTTAGACAAGAACGCAAACGGCCTACATTTCATTTCATATTTCCTGATGATAAAGTCTGTTAGCTGATATATTTTTTGTAGATCTTTAAATGGAGAATTGTTCTTATTTATTCGATTGATCGATTCTTTTTCTCATAACCGATATGGCACCATGTAGGATTTTATTTGCCACTTTTTGTTCTTTTGACTTAAATTGATACGTATTATTGTATAATAATGCAGAGAGGAGCTGGAGTCAATTTTCACTGAATATTATAACCAATTTTTTATAGAAATCATTAATTTTCCTCTTTAGTTATTTTGTGATTTGAAATGAGTTTTGATCTTAAAATCGGGATTGTCCCCATTATTTATTTATTTGGCTGGTAAATTTTGTTTGATTTTTCGATTGAGTGTCCCTTACAGACCCACCACACCTGCCGGGAGCGAAACAGGGGGTTTGATTTTGAAATCGGAAATCGAAGTACAGATATAGCTGTGTGATCGGCGGTCGAGTTAACAGAATATTTTTAAATCGAAGTACATAATTGGAGAGTTTTAGGTCTGTCGACGACGGTGATTTCAGAGATGGTTTTCAGGGTCGCGTGTAATCCTACGGTTAGAGAGGCTTGTATGCGTGAGTGTGTGTGTGTGGTCATCACTAGAACCGGCCACAGATCAATGACGAGAGAGATCAATGTTCTCGCCGCAATCATGTCATATTCTCTACTACATCATCATATTAAAAGCGCTAGACTCTTTGACGTCGAATGAGATGACGACGAGCAAAAAACCTCCGTCCACGACTGCGTCGCAGACTGGGCCGTACATGATACGTACTGAAAAGGAAGAAATATCACCCTCGAATTAAGGCTAGATCTAATTTACCCTTGAGAAAGCGTTGTCCAGAAGTGGACCGCGATAACTTCATTGGTTTATTCGGCGTACAATCAAACTTACTACCCATTGCTAACTCATTTGTAGGCGTTTTATGACTTCTGGATGATCACGTTTTTTTTACCAGTAGAGGTTTTACGCAATACATAATGAAATATGTTTATAACTTTGATTCTGATTTTGCTTTAGTTGCTATGGCTACTATTATTAACCCATCGCTTTTACGATACGACCTTATCAATAATATCATCTTATTTGTTTAGAAGCGGAAATTCAACGTTTAATACGTGGTAAAATGTATTTATTTCCTCGAACGCCGTTCCGCGTCCGGTTTTGATTTTTATCGAGCAGCGCCGGTGGCTAGAATTAACCCATCACTTTTACAATGATCGCATTATTTCGACCTAGCGGTTGCATTAATCCGCGAACCCGTAGACCACCGGTAGAAACGTAATTACCTCGTAATAGCCATCGTCGTGGTACGCCGATGTGTTAGTGCGCGCCGCTTTGCTATCAGCGGATATCAAAAATTACGCTTCATTCACTCGTTTCTATAAAGACATATTTGCGCAAGAAATGAAGAGTTATTCGACGTTTCGATTAGACATGAAGTTTTTCCGATTCGCGGAAAGGTTTTTGCTCTCGCTGATGGAGTCATTAGGGCGACGCGTGTTAACGCCGGAATTGGGGTTCGATTTGGCGTGTGTATTCGTTCTTAGTCGTAATGTTATCGACGCAATAATTGGTGGTTTTTTTCAATAGGGTACGCAGGCCGAGAACGCTGATGTCGTCGTATTAGTTAGTTCTGGTAATGACTTGTTGATGAGGCGGTCGATGGATATTAATGTTGACCGCGGATGTGAAATAGAAATAATGAGAAATACTGACTGAACTTTCTCACCGTCGTCGAGTTCTCGTGATAATGTTTCGATGGCGATTGATGAAGATAACCTACTCAAAAACTGTATCACAGGGTTCATACAGTCTCCAATATGAGTGCTTACTTTTCTCAAAATTTTCCAAAAGTGCTTACAAAGTGCTTACTTGATTTTTAGTATCCCGAATTGGTTTTTTGAACGATTATGTGTTTTTAACAATTTTGTCACTATTGGCTTCGATGGTTTATGTTGTGGATGAGAATGAGGGCCACGATCTTAAATGATAAGAAAAGTGTCACTGCGAAAGTGCTTGAAAGTGCTTACTGTTGCTTCAGCATGAACTCTGCCACTGGTTACTATTTGATCACTTCTCTTGTAATAAAAATGCCATACTAGCTAACAATCTATATCGTATTTCGGCAAGATAACTACACAATCTTACAACGTTGATTTCAATCTGGTGTACTAGAAATCTTTTCTCAGTGCCATCTGGTGAGTGATGATGGCATGACTAGGAATAATTGGTTACATAATCTAATCAACTAGCGGATGAGAAACACATATTGGTTACACAATTTTAAACTAGATTTGTTGATTATGAGTTGGTTGAACATTCGAATGGATGGTCTTTGCTAGTATGGCGTTCTATAGGTAGTTCCATCATTCATTGTTTTAAAGATGGCTGCTATGGCAGCCGCGACGACGCTATCAGTCCGCGGCTGAGAGAACGGTGTTGATCATTTTATAAAGTAAGTTTAAACACGATGATCGTCGTCTCGCGAGAAGCAGCGATCGATCAGTGCTAAGTCTGCGGCTCGTTTTAATTTGAGACGTTCTCTCGTTGACAGGCGGTCGTACGGAGGATTTTCTCGAGATTGCTGTATGATTTTTGACGCGTGTGAGTCAATGTCTTGGGGTTTTTCTGATGTATTTGAGATTACTATAAGTGACACGAGTTGTAATTGCGCTCACTGAATCACTGAATCTACCGCGCAATCTTGTTTCGTCGCGCATTTGAAATGTCAAACGGTTTTCCCTGTCTGGCTACCTAGGGTAAAAACGCTCATTCTAAGGTGCGACATTCAGCTTATCTGTAACATCTTTTCTTTTTGTGCAATGTTCGAAATTACTTTTTCGAAGTTGAAATTTACTTAACGAAAGTTATTTCACATCTGAACATTTTCTACTGTAGATTGAGCAGAATAGCCCATATACTCTAAAGTGGAGAATCAATGATAGAATTTAAAACCCGCTATAAACGTATTTAATAGTTTAGAAATGAGATTTACTTTAAAATTAAAAGACAATGTTTTGGTCGCTTTTTGTCCTCTCCCCCTCTCTCCCCCTCTCTCTCTCTCTCTTTCTCTCTCTCTCTCTCTCTCTCTCTCTCTCTCTCTCTCTCTCTCTCTCTCTCTCTCTCTCTCTCTCTCTCTCTCTCTCTCTCTCTCTCTCTCTCTCTCTCTCTCTCTCTCTCTCTCCCTCCCTCCCTCCTCTCTCTCTCTCTCTCTCTCTCTCTCTCTCTCTCTCTCTCTCTCTCCCTCCCTCTCTCCCTCCTGCTCTCCCCCTCTCTCTAGAGACCATCATACGGTATAGAATTATTGATATATAAAATTTATAGATAGCAGGTTGTAATTCTATTGCGGATTGTTTTTTCTCATTGAAATGCGGCACGATGTCACAGGTTATTGAAACGCGATCCTCATTAACTCACTTGTACCCGATGATGCTCGACACTATTCTCCGACACGGCGGTGACGTTCTATATATCGTCATTAACCGTATCAATTCTTCTCGTTATTTCTGGCCTCTTTTTTTTTTACACCTGTGGTTTACGGCGTGAATGTAATCGTACGTATGGCCATGTCACAGGCCGTTGTGCTCGCGGGTTTTTGCGGTTTCCCGTTACAAACGAGCGTCTTTGTCGTCGTCATCTCGAGCCACTCTCTCGTACACGTTATATCTATCGATCGAATTGTATTTTCGATCAAATTTATTAGTTCGTCGTGAGTAATCGCGCGTGATATCCTATTGATCGGTGATTGATTAGATTTTCAAATAATCGTCATTCTGTTTTTCTGAAATAATGCGTCTACTTGAAAAAGTAAGTTATTATTTCTAAAATCGATTGTTTTGCTTCGAATTGTGATGCTTTTCGAAATCCACAATACAATCATACAGCGAAAATCACCATGAAACAGAAAAGAAAATTGATTCTGAAATGTTAACATGAGCTTTATTTCGACATTTCCTTTTGGAATTATTTTTGTTTTCTGTATTGCTGGATTTTACCGTATCATGACTCAAGATGTAAATCAGATTTATCCTCAATACTATCAATAGAATACTATCGAAAGTTTCCCGATTTTTTCTCTAAATTACAACAAAGATATCTGCACAGCGCACAGTGCCTGGACACCGCGAATAGGTCTAGTCATTTCAATTTCAATATTTATCTAAAACTCTCTTGGCAAGAAAATGATATTGTTTTGTCGATGAGGGCCTTTGATTTGTGACAGCGGCCACAGGCCATTTATTAACTAGCAATTCAGCCGTTCTATCCTACATCAAAGTACTGGTTACATTGACAGCTCCTGGGCGCGAGAATACTCATCGAAACCAACACTCTCGCCACGAGATGACTGTAATTATTTTTCATGGGGTCAGCAATTTTGTTTATGCCCTCCATTGTTATTCAAGCAATATTTTTGTTTGCGCTAATTTTTTGATAATCACTCGATAACAATCTCTCCAGTTACATCTCTTTTAGGTATATCATCATTAGTCGTTAAAAAGCCGATCCATCTACGAAGAAAAACTTTTGTGTAGGTTTCAAAGAAATAAAATAAGGTGTTAAGAACAACTTTAGATCATTGCAAAATTCATCGACTTATTCACTTGGCATGAAAACCATTCATAAAACACAATATCCACTCAGCATATCGATTTCATGGAAAAGGTAAATCAAATAGAAATGGCCGCCCAGTTAATATTTCTGCAATTTTAAGGACCTGATAGTTCGCAGAGTGGCCACTTACCTGGAAATGAGGGAAATGTTAGGGAAAATTCAGTAAAGAGCTATAAATCAGTGAAATTTATTGAGATCGCTAGATTGCGCGTAAAATCAAACAGTTTCTATCTATGTCTTACGTATTTGATTGTGTTAATCGATTGAATTCTTAGCAGATCAAATCAGTGAAAACATGCGCGTGTCAGGAAATAGTCAGGGAAAAAACAAATCATATGGCCGCCCTGTTAAGTTTGAGACAATTTGAAGAATTTGTTCGTTATTCGTTAGTTGTGTAGACGTTGGGTGCCATCAAATTTCTATATGAATTCATATCTCTCTCCCCTCCCTCTCTCTCCCTCTCTCTCTCTCTCCCTCTCTCTCCTCTCCCTCTCTCCCCCTCTCCCCTCCCTCTCTCCCCCTCTCCCCTCACTCCTCCCCTCTCCCCTCACTCCTCCCCTCTCCCCTCCCTCTCTTCCCTCCCCTCTTTCCCCCTCTCTCCCCCTCCCTCTCTCCCTCCCTCTCTCTCCCCTCCCCCTCCACTCCCTCTCTCCCTCCCTCTCCCCTCCCTCTCCCCTCCCTCTCTCGTCGTCGTCCGAAGCCGTCGGTCGTCGATTCGTTTTCTGTTCATCAAACGAGAGCAATTTGATTAACAAAGTATCGGCAGCGACATCAGCGAACAAACGAGCTGCTTAAATCCCATACATCATACAGTAAACTAACCGAACCGTTGTGTCTAATATCGGTCATATTTCATGTCGCCGACGAACGCTGACGCTGCTGCCGAGAAACGAGGCCACGATTGACGACGACACCGTTTTTTTATTATCCGCCGGAGATGTCCGCGCCGGTGGTCAACGCGTGAAACTTAATAGCCGCGTTATGAGCGCGAGACGACGGCGGTAAGAAAGTTGAGCCGTGTTTCGGCTGTCATGGCGCCGGTATTCGCCATCCATATTCCTGTCTTCGCTGTCAGTTACTGCGTATATTTGCCGTCACAAGAGGCTTCACGGCAATATCGCTGGCTGGCCGGATAGTTGTTTCTCATTCCTAATGTATTTCCTAAACTGTCAGTTACCGGGTCTATTTACTTATCACAAGGGGCTGTATATATCACCGGCAGGTACTAGTCTATATGAGGTTATAAGTTAATGCCGTCTTATTAAAGAAAAATGCTCGATTTTTACGTTTATTCACTTAAGAAATCGTGAGCCGTCGAATTCAGTCTAT
Source organism: Tubulanus polymorphus (assembly GCF_964204645.1). NCBI lineage: Eukaryota > Metazoa > Nemertea > Palaeonemertea > Tubulaniformes > Tubulanidae > Tubulanus > Tubulanus polymorphus. The sequence goes on from NC_134029.1 coordinate 22,088,739, forward strand.
TGACCACGGCGTTGAACTGGTGCTTGTCGCTCAGCGGCGGTGGTGAATTATTAAGAAATGATTTAGTTGAAAGTTGTTACTGGTGGTTGAGTTTGATGGCTAATGGAGCATTGTGTAATATCCTCAATTTTTCATGCAACGAAGTATTGCCGTCTCTCTCTCTCTCTCTCTCTCTCTGAGGACCGAAGCCATTACCACTGGATAACGACCGTCTTATAATGGTCTCTTGATAATTTTAAAGAGTTGCCAAGAAGCCGCTTTACGAGTACGGCCGACGTTGGTCAAATCTTAACGGTTATTGATCAACTCCGCGTCATCCCGGGGGGGGGGGGGAGAGAATAAGCTCGGGAAGGATAATCTCGTTCTTTTTCCAATTGTGTTCTTCATCTTAGAATAGATAAATAGAGTGGTTGAAGTTTCCGCTGTTTTATGAGGTACGAAGGAACCCGATGACTCCGATATATCGTCTGATATTCCATCAGATACAGTTACAAAATACCCAGCCCTGGAGTCGGGTCGGGGACTGGATGAATTTGTTATACATTGAAAATAGGATACAATAAAAATTACCGGATACTCCAAGCTCCGTTTAAAACGACATTTTAACCCTTTCAGTGCGTCTACACCGCAGCGCGGTGTATAAATCAGTGATGGATTTTGCTAGTACACGGCACTGCGGTGTATTGATGTAATTAGTAATTTGTAATTATCTCTATTGAAAAATGGCAGCAAGTGTCAAACATAGTGAAATACTAGTAACTAACGATACACCGCACTGCGGTGTAGACGCACTATAGTGGTATTCCCATTGTTCAACACACTAGGGTGGAATTTTTTAGAATTTTCAAATTTTCTCCAGCACTATAGGGTATTAATTAGTCAGCACTGAAAGGGTTAATATATAACAGTATTTCCTACGTAGATTACTTCATTTTGTAAAATTGAATTAATGAAAAAATGTAATTTTCGTAATTTTTTTGTGAAGAATTTGTGCTTACACTTCACAAAGAAGGTTCCACTTTTTGTCTCGAAAGCCATCTGCTACAAACCATGCGCTCATAATTCATATCAAACGCGGAGTTGAAAGTTTTTCGTCGCTTTTTGCGTAAGGAACCCGAGCTCAGTAAACAAGGCTCATTAAAGAAGCGAGAAAAAAAATGACGAACGATTGATTTTTACTGCGATTGATTCATCGCGCTCGACGCAACGACGCAACGACAGACAGCACCGATATTATTATAGATCGTGTAAATTTACTGCCAATATTTCTTCAAGCTGCGAACGACTAATTTATATTTCATAAACCAGCGGTGATTTTATTACCGGACACAGACTTGTTTGTTGACTGATGATTAAGTTTGCTGGTTCGCGTTCCGCAGTTCGATCAATGCTGTAGCTATAAGATGTACCGGGGAAATCGTGAAGCGTTTATTCATCTGATGACCAGTTTTACGGCGCCGCTACGGAGACGCACCCTTCGAACAAGAAGTAAAAAACATGTTTTTGTACATCGATTCCTAGAAAATAAATTCGACTCCCTATTTTTAAAAGGGCCAAATCTACGAGAGAATTTCCATACACTGCTGATTAAACTACCAGGGTTTTATACATGGAATAAAATTACTTCCAAATGCCGGGCTAGATTTTGGTATACGGAGTTTGGAGGCAATGCGTATTTTTTGAGGTATAGAATATTTCCGTGATTTCGATAAGGGTCGCTATCGCCCAAAATGGGGCCATATCGCACCCAAGAGCCCCATTGGTGACCACTGTGCTTCCATTTTGTTCTTCGTTTCCTATGATTAGAATTTTCTACGGAAATCCCTTTTTTTCATATTCGTCTAAACCTACCGATTGATTTTGTTTATCGGGTTGTTTTAGTAGTATTGTGCACTTGTTGTTAAAAGTGGCTCTGGAATTCAGCTGCCTCTGCGTCCCACTTCACTGAAATGATCTCGTCGATTTTAACATCGTTTTCAATCATGTCTAGATGAGACATCAAACATCGTACACTTGATCTCTTTCATCGACGACGACGACGCAACGAAAATTCAATTTAATGCAAACAAAGCGTAAATTGCCAATCTTCGGGAGTTAATCCGCGCGGATCCCGTAATATCTACGCGCGGATTAAAAACGACCGGATTAACCGATTAGTCGGTGGTAATGAGGTCGAAGATCGTAAGCTTTATCGAACATTACGGAACATTATCGAACGTCGAAATATCCGCGGGAACAAAAACGAGTTAAACCCCGGGACGATGTCGGGTTCTCTGTTTACTCGTCGGAACGTCGTTTGATAAATGATAATATCGGTAAGAAGGGCTGATAGTCGACGTGTGTACGGCGCGCACACGTAAGCTTCATTCAGACGAGTTGACCATCAATAACCCGTAAGAACTTCGTCGTCATTCTACAGGGATTGGGCCCCGAACGAACGAACGACCCGACGTTCGCGATCTGACGACAGACATTCTTCATTTCGGATATTTTTCAGGCTCGATATTCGAACGAAATCTCGAGTCGTAATCCGTCGTTGATTCATGGTCGAAATCATCATCCAACCGAAAATTTTCAACGCGATCGATTTATCAGTTATGAAAGAACTGCTTACGTTTTGAATTAATTGCGTCGGATAAATTGAAGTAGGTTGAATTAGAATTGTTTTGGCGCGGAACCTTCGCGAAAAAAATTCATGGGGATTTTTTCTGGAAAGGATAGAGACGTCCTCTCTGTACGAAGTGTCAATATTGAAAACGGATACGAGATGGATCCACTTAACGAAGCAGGTTACCGTTCAATTTCGCTTCGGACTTTCGGAGTTGATTTGATCAACGAAATAATGGCCCGGAGTGTCCCTTCGGCCGTTCTATTAGCGACTGTATCGCTTCGGGCGTTTATCAGTTCCGTCTGCACCGCGCGCGCGTTAAGTTAGCGTCGTATTCACCGAAATCGGGTTTCCTAAGAAACTATCGATGTTCAGCGTAAGAGTTTCTCGTCGGTCAATCTGCCGTTGAATTTTCATCATTTTTCGAGGACCGACTCTTTTAAATACGCGGCTCAAGTTTGTGTCCATTAGATTCGTTTTGTCTCAGATCAACACCTTATATTCAATGGTACATCTCAACCTCCTCGATATCTCTACCAGAGAGAGAGAGTGGTTTTTTCTTCTCCTCGAGCCATGAATCACTCCGCCGGATAGCCTGGACGACGGTGAGACATTATTAGCCTGCAGCCCTGTCTGTCAACGCTATAGCTAATGGCTTCGTCTTCTTAACAGCTCATCGTCGGCATTCCTCTCGGGAGCGTATCTTAAAAACATTTTTCAAATATGAAATATGCATAAGGCATTGAGGCATGTCCTGTTATGCTGCGTGGTAGTGCGGGCTTGTCACACACACACTCACACTATGACTGATGTCGTGCACAATTATAGCGATGTATCTTCACAGTCAGATCTTCTTTCGGCAAATAAATAATGAAAAGCCTTTGCTTTTGGTCACTGTCTTATCTTTGTCATAAAAAGGCTTTTTGTTTTTCTATGTAGTGAGTCTCTGAAATAGAGCTCAGTTCGAAGATTTACACCAAGGCGTAACTCTGATACCCAGTCTATGAAATGGAGCCCAGGCTAAGGATTTATACCAAGAGGTAACTCTGGGGCCGTATTGCTAAAAGTTTAACCCTTTCAGTGCGTCTACACCGCAGTGCGGTTTACAAATCAGTGATGGATTTTGCTAGTACACCGCACTGCGGTGTATTGATTTAATTAGTAATTACTAATTATCTCTATTGAAAGATGGCAGCACCAGTCAAACATAGTGAAATATCAGTAACTAACGATACACCGCACCGCGGTGTAGACGCACTATAGTGGTATTCTCGTTACTCGACACACTAGGGTGGAATTTTTTAGAATTTTCAAATTATCTTCAGCACTATAGGGTATTAATTAGTCAGCACGGAAAGGGTTAATAAGCCTAGTTCCTTGCTCATTTGTATGATATCTTTAATTTGTTCATAAGATAAAACCTGGTCCAGGTTTTACCCCTGGGGGTTACTGGATCCAATCTATGGACCCTGAGCTAAGCTTGAAGATTCGCACGTACGGGTAACTTTGATACTAGTCTTATGAAATCGGGCCCAGGTTATCGATTTACCCGAAAGGGTAAGTTAACTTTCAAAGGTTCTATTCACAATCTGCTCTAGGTTTCATTTGTAAATTGGACCGGAAAAGATTCCTCGAAAGAAACCTTTAACCGCGGTGGCCGTGTCCAGTTTCTAATTCATACTAAATCCTATTAGATGATGATTAAGTCGCGTCTTCATCGACGAATCTGAAGAGATTCATTAACGAGACAACGGCGCGATCGAATCGAGAAAGTAGATTCCTCCGACCACCGAGATGATTGTCGTTTTTCTCATAAACCGGACAATAAACGATTGTAAACGAGTGATTCGTTATCGTCACGGCGATAATGAGAGTTATTATTCATGATCTTTCGACGTTGTTTTTTTATTTCCAGCGCGCGTATTCCGATCGCGGCACAATTCGGTATTGTCCGCGTTTTTGGCGTCGCGCGATTTATCAGTAAAAACGACTGCGACGTGTAAATCATTCATTTCGTGGCCGAATCATCGCGATTATTTATTTATCGGCAATTGCCGAGTTATGACCAACAAAAGGCAGCCGTTTCCCGCGCGCGGCTTTACAGCGACTTCAGTTTTTATACCGTTTTCTATGAATATCGTTGTCGGCGTTCCGTCGAGAATGTTTTTGTTTGGAAATTGATCGTTGTAATCCGACGTAACCTCGGCGTTACAATACGGCATTGTTTCAAAACTTCACATTCTATTCTCGAGCGGTTATTAATGGACCTATAGAGGTTAAATCCCAGATAAATGCCCGGTTTTTACAAATGATTGATTCCCGAAGGTATGAATGAACGCCGCAATTAATACTGCTTTCAATTTCAAAGCATTTTTAACGCCGTGTAGAGATAAGATCGCCATCAATCTTTCATCGAAATAGATAAGTTCACATCTTTATTTCTAATTTATTGGACACAAAACTTTATCCTAATCTATTTAATCCTAATGACAACTGATGACTCAAAACATTATTTATCTGTTATGAAAAGCACTCCTGATAAGGTTATAGTTGAGGTTGTGTCTATTGCATTGATTTATTTTTTAAAAAACCTAGATTAAACTAAAAAATTATTAACCCCTCGAAATAACACACATATTTTGCTTAATATTGTCGACAATAGATAATACAATGTAGATTATATATTATATATCATTAAGGATCAATAAAGTTATTTTGGATTTAAATTGAATTGACCGGCAACCAGTCTAGCCACGATATATTGATGACGTAGTGCACATATCCTCTCAAAAATGATTATCTAAATCTACCAAAAATAATCATAAAATATGAAGTAAGATTATGAAATATTTGATATATTTGATTACGGTACAAAATGAACGCCAAAATTCACAATTGTAATTGTTATTTTGAAACGCCAATATTGATGACATAGTGCACATCAACTCACACAGAACCCCTTAGAATAATGCATTAAAATCGCGTTAAAGATGCTAAATAGACGCTAACGTTAAAATCACACTCTATTACGAAAATACATAAACATTATTTTAATGGTTTTAACAGCGTCAAAAAATTGCCATAGTTTTTTCGGTAATGGCTTTAATTTTCATCGACTTCGTTTGACAAAAAGCGATTCATCAGACGAGCGAGAGAACCAGTGGAATCCGACGTCTATCAATCGAGAATTTTGATGCCGGTACGAAAAACCGATTGAAGACGGTTTCCGCGGCGCGAGACAGGAAACGTTCGAGAAACAAGGCCCGATACGTGATTTACTCCGGTCCGGGGGCTTCGATCGGTAAACAAACTAAACGTTCCGCCGATGTTTATGGCCATACGCAAGGATTATATCCAATTTTCGATTTAATGAAATCTTATTTTGATAAATGTTATGATCGCGAACATTAACGTTCTCCGAATCAATGATAATGAATGTATTTTATAGGCTAAGTTAATGCGGCGTGCACGTTACCGCAGTTGTATTATCCCCGGCGGTGAGGTAGTCGCCGTCACTACTGGACGTTAAGAGGTATTTTGATTGAAACGAGGTCAACCTCAACCTGTATTTCGTATTATTCATCTCGCTAGATACAAATTACTTCGCTAATTATACACGAAAATATTCGACGCCGAAAACGAATCGAATCGCCGGAGTTAATGAACGTAATTTCGCGCGGATTCCTTTGTAAACATTCGTCATGCTTAAAACTACATTTTCATCGAAGATTCCCGAGATCGCGAGCTATTTTTCATCGTCGAAATCACTTCGGAAGTTGCTATTTTCAATTTCGATAAGAAATGGTTATAGCGTTGTTTATGAACTCGAGTTAAAGCGCCTTAATGCGATGACGAGTCTCCTCAGATGTCAAAGTGCGAGCAGCTAATTGAAGTTAAAGTCAAGTTTGACTGCCATACCGCCTGTTAACAGTACAGTCTGATGTCATAAACAGCCCACTATTTGTCAATAACGATAGGAAAATGTTTCTGGGTTTGATGTAGCGCAGAAATATTCTGCATCAAGTGACCACGGACAACATTCAGAAAGACTGTGAATCTTTGACTTGAGGTATAGCAGTTAACCGAAGCAAAAGCCAAGATTGACTGGTCATTATGACATCTGATATTACGTGCTACGACATCAGTGCATTACCCCTATAGAGAGCGGAATTCTTTTCAAAACTAGCAGACCATTTGTCAATAACGATTGGAAAATGTTTCTGGGTTTGATGTAGTGCACCAATATCCTGGATCAAGTGACCACTTTTTCTAAGAAAATCTTCATCAAACCTTTCCGCACTTAACATCTAATATATATCAATAACGCTTCAGGTGAATTTCGCTTTTTTCTCCCGTCGTACGGATTTATTTATTGGTTTATTGTCGATGAATGTATGAAAAACGTTTTCTCGTTCGTAATATGTTTCATCGTAGTGAAGATGAATTTGTCGTCGGAGCCATTAAAAACACGAGAATACCGCGCGCTCGCTCGCTCACCGCGCTCAAACCACGCTCGACTGCCATCAAAACGCATCAAAATTACCATCAATCAAAACCAGCGAACATCATTTATGTTACAAACCGATTAATTTTTCACCCTGATTAGAAAAATGGTTAAAATGGTGCAGCAGCGCATTGTGGAAGTGTTCATTGTGAAACGAGAGAGAGGAGTCGTATGTGCACCGGGTGGTGCGATGAATAATTCACCGCGATCACAGCCTAATAAATATAAAACACTGTTAATTTTGCTTTCGTTTGATTCATCGTCGCAGAATTGTCAAATATTAATTCATCGTTTCGAGACATAATTAAATGAATCAATTATGTCACCTAAAGTACTGTCAATGAAAGTACAGGGTACTGTCAATCAGAAGTACTGTGTAGGGTACTTACTGTCAATGAAAAATATGGGGTACTGCCAATGAAAAGTGCAGGGTACCATCAATGAAAAATATAAGGTACTGCCAATGAAAAGTTCAGGGTACTATCAATAAAAAGTATGGGGCACTGTCATTGAAAAGTGCAGGGTACTGTCAATAAAAAGTATGGGGCACTGTCATTGAAAAGTGCAGGGTACTATCAATAAAAAGTATGGGGCACTGTCATTGAAAAGTGCAGGGTACTGTCAATAAAAAGTATGGGGCACTGTCATTGAAAAGTGCAGGGTACTATCAATAAAAAGTATGGGGCACTGTCATTGAAAAGTGCAGGGTACTGTCAATAAAAAGTATGGGGCACTGTCATTGAAAAGTGCAGGGTACTGTCAATAAAAAGTATGGGGCACTGTCATTGAAAAGTGCAGGGTACTATCAATAAAAAGTATGGGGCACTGTCATTGAAAAGTGCAGGGTACTATCAATAAAAAGTATGTGGTACTGTCATTAAAAAGTACGTGGTACTGTCATTGAAAAGTGCAGGGTACTATCAATAAAAAGTATGTGGTACTGTCATTAAAAAGTACAGGGTACTATCAATGAAAAGTATGAAGTACTGTTAATGAAAAGTGCTGTCATTGTAAAACGTTTCCATTTATCTCGCATGTCAAGTACATTAATACTCTGTTCTCTTCAAGAGATGAATCTACTTCACATTTACAGTTTACTCGATTAAGCATCACTCTCATAAGGAGTTCACGAGCACTAATCTGAATCTCTTCTATTTTCAGGTCCCGCCGATAAACATGAATTCCAGGCCGAAACGAAGAAACTTTTGGACATCGTCGCCCGTTCGCTTTATTCAGAAAAAGAGGTAGCTTGAAATGTTTATTAGATGGGTTTGAATTCGGAATTGACAAACTTAGAATAAAAGAATCCTTTACTTTTTCAAGATTATGTCCATGCAATTCATCTAACGGTGATTTTTTCTCCTGAGTGTCTGACTTTTTACTCCCATTATGCCAAACCAAACTCTCGAGATCTCGAGATCATTGAGGTGTTTCGTTTCTCATCAATTTCATTACATGTACTTTTCGTTTTGCAGGTTTTCATTCGTGAGTTGATATCGAATTCGAACGACGCCCTCGAAAAACTGAGATACCTACAAATGACCGACAACTCGATCAAAGGCACCGGCGCTCCGTTGGAAATTCATATCAGGACTGACGACTCGAAAAAAACATTCACTATTCAGGTATCGTTTGAGACATCAATTGCTAATGAAACGATGACTTGAAATGTTTTAGAAATAAGATATTTACCGTAGGTAAATAAAAGGAGAGTTTGAGAAAAGTTATTTGAATTCATATCGGTAATTTAAGCAGTAACAAGAGCTCGAAGTACCGGAATAATGACTACTCGGACATTTATGTTATACTTGTTCTGAATTTATGAGAGAAATCGCAGAAATAGAGAAAGGTCTTATTGGAATTAACACTGACCCGCGATTTCATGCATGAAAATGTAGATATAATTCATGAAATCAGTTTTTGTGTTCGCGGATGATAATGAATCAATCGTGTTATGAATATCGATGAACATCGTCTGACAATATACGAAATACTGATTGCGACGACCGACCACGCGTCATGTGTTAAGACAATTCCAACTTTCTCTTCTCTCTCTTGTCTCTCTCTCTCTCTTTCTATTTCTCTCGCTCTGTTTGCGTCGGTAATAATGAAAATTGATTAGACATGATTGAATTTCCAGTCACATGAAGCATTCGGCTCGATTTGACGAAATAAGCAAAACAATCATTGATTCTGATTAACGGTAGTCTCATTTTCGTGTCGTCGCGACAATTAAAATTTCACTTCTTGGAAGAAGTTTGCAAAAAACTTACAAAAAACACATCCATTCATGAACCATTGTATTGCACAGGTGCGGATTCAAGCAGTTTCACAAGCGAGCCTATAACTGTCTTAGAATTAAAGTACCCCTCAGGCCAGTGGCGTCAGGATTAAACTAGTCGATTCAGTTTTTTTTACTTGGTTGGGCTGTAGGCCCTCTGTCAAAAGGATTTTGAAAGTTTTGTGCCCAGATATTGCCTCTAAGCATTCCGACCTGCTACTGGTCAGCGGTCAGCCCCTATTGTTAAGTTTTGCTTTGCTTCTTAGGTACTTCGAGTTTCATCTTCACTACCCTGTTTTCATTGTGATACCATCATGATATATATGCCCTGGGGTCAGTTGCACAGTCATGGCTTACACTAAAGACCAGTCTAAAGCCGCGATCATACGGAGGCGATTTGGCGCGGGCCAAATCGGCACGGATCAGACTCGGGCCAAATTTAAGATTAAAACAACGTAAGATTAGTCTTAAGATTTAAGACTTGAACCCTTGCAATAGGATACTTCCGACTTACGACTTTTCTGACATTGTTTCTTTTCGTGCCAGATTTATTCGACTCGTCCGAATAAACGAGTTGTATTTTATATGAATCGTTGTCAATCAGATTCGACCGGTATCCGGACATTAATCATAACCGTCTTCGCGGGTAAAAACAAATCCAACAATAACCGACGTTTCTATATATGCGTTCGTCGTTAACGATTGACTCGGATGATCTGGTAATCCTCGACAATGAAACGCAAGACGTTTCTCCGATCGCTTTACGAATAGTATTATCTCGGCCTCTGTTTGACAGGTTTATTAATTGGTCGGCGAGTTTTCTAATTCCGGCTTTATAATTTCGAGCGTAAGCAATCACTTTCGTCGGACGGATGATGCCGCGAGATAATAAATATCGGACTTATAATTCGTCGGGTTTGTCACTCAAAAAGACCGGCTAGTAGTTATACAGAGGCGTTGAAGTTATTACAACTCCTAAGACATGACTTATCATATTTGACAGCCGCGAAATCGTCGCTGATACATTCTCAAACATAACATTTTCGGAAAAAACTCATCGAGATTTTTGCGTTGAAATTTGTATGTATCGTTTTTTTTTTTCAGGACACCGGTGTCGGAATGACGAAAGCCGAAATGATCGAAAATCTGGGAACGATTGCCAAATCTGGATCAAAGGTTAGTTCGCGTATCGGTTACTCTAGCCCCCGATGAACTTAGAGAAGAATTCTGTAAATTCGACCGCCGATCACACAGCTATATCTGGACCGTACTTTGATTTCTGATTTCGGAATCAAAACCCCTGTTTTGTTTCCGGCTGGTCTGGTGGGTGTGTGGGGGACACGGAATCTAATCAAACCAATCAAATAAAAAATAAGAGACAATCTATATTCTAAGATAAAACCACCTATAGATACATAGCCATGTCATTTTGCTTCTTAAGGGTTAACCTAATAATTCACTATAGCTCTAACTTACTACCACTTCGTGTAACTTTCAAAATAGTGATTTTCACATTCGTTCCTTAGTCTCGTCATTGTCATGCCTTTTTGCTTTTGAAGGGTTAGCCTTAAACATTCACTTATAAGATCATTTAACTTTGGATTATAATACTGAATATCGGAAGCGTAATCGTCTAGATAGTGATTGTTCGTTCTGTATGACTGTCTATGTCCTACATTGGGTCGATGTGAAAATCGTTTAGTCGTGTTTTCAGTACGACACGAGTTGAGAACAGCAGCGGCAGCAGCAGCAGCAGCAGCAGCGGTGACGATGACGACATCGTTGAATTGTACATCATCGGCCGCGGCAATCTCCGCGAACAATAACTGTCAATGTTGTCCGCCTGCTGATAGTGACTAATGGTCTCTCTCGGGGACGCTGCTTATGAAATTGGGATTACGAATTAGCAATTTTATGCCGCGACGCCAAGATTTTATTTCTCCATCATAACTATTAGAACCTGTTGCCATATTTTCTACTTAGCCGATATGTAGACGAGTCCGCCTGCGAGATGATACTTTCAGGACCTGAAGCGTCTCGGTTTTATCACCCTTAGATAGCGCCAGAAGCTACATTTTCAAAATCATCATTCATGACACTTAGAGTAGAGCTTTCTAGAAACTCATTCCGATTTGAGAGCCTATACCTTTCAACTGTTTTCATAAAGCTGAGTGGTTTTTCAGCTATATCTCTATAGCTGAAGGCGCTGTTTCTGTTGTCCTTTCTATAAAGTTGCCACATCAAACCTTGCGTATCAGATTGGGTGGTTATACATCTAAAAGCCGCGGATATTTTAGATGCAGAAACGGTTTACAAAAAAAATTTCGATCTATATTTGGTGTGATATCGTTTTGAGAATTCATCTAGAAATATCGATTTTTTTATGTAATTGTTTTTAAAAATAAACTCAGAGCGCGAACAAACGAAGCTAACGAAGAGACATTTCCGTACTATACATAAGTGTATAGTATGTTTAATAAACTGTGTCGTTGATTATGAGAATCAATAAACATTAAGAGATGGTTATACTTTTTACGAACTCTTGATCTCATTTGCGACTAGATAATTCACGCGTGCGTAAAACAATCAGACGATCGACGCGAGAATTTTGACGTCGTACATGACGACGAATATAATAACTGACCGTTACCGCGTTCAACTGCGTTTCGGACATCGATGCGTTGACATGAAACGAACATCAGATATTTGATTGATTAACATCGCGATGCGAGTTGAACGCGTACCCCTAGTGTTTTTAGGAAAATTAATCCGTCAAAAACCGTCGCCAAACCTGTCTTTTTCGGGCCTAGTTTGAATTATGCATCGGATATTACGGACAGCCCACACCGTACCTTGAATTTATATCCGGCTTGATGAAATAAGTTGTCAGACTTTATGACAGGGAGCCCTGATTCTCCATGATTCTTTAAAAACTCCTTCTAGATGGAAAATGCTTTTGAAGGTGCTTGAAACTCCTTTCATTTTGAGAAAAATGTCATTAAAACTCGTTCAATTTTGAGAAATAGGTAATTAGATACTTTCAAAGTTGTACATTAGGCTACGTCTAAATCTGTAGGAATACTAGGAACCCGGGCCCAATTAAGTGGGAAAGATTATAAGAAACCAAGTTGAATGTTTCAAGGATACAAATTTGCTGATAACGAATTAATAGTTTACCAAGGGAAACAGTAGTTTAGGAGTCTACAGTTATTGGGATAAATGTGATGCAGATGCTTCCAAGAAATTTGAAATTTTCTCCTTCTCCAGCAAAACTCCTTGAAAACTGCTTATATCGCGGAATGACTGATCTGTAGGGACTTTTAGGGGGGACGAGTAGGGATTTCTGCTTAATCAATATTTTGTATAATGGATTACATTTCTAGGCATTTATGGATAGTCTAAAAGATTCTGAACCGTCTGCTGATATGGGTCGAAGTATCATCGGTCAATTCGGTGTCGGGTTCTATTCGACCTTCATGGTCGGCGATAAGGTCACGGTGTATTCCGCGTCCTATAAACCGGACAGCCCGTCTATCCAGTTCACCTCTGATGGGTAAGTTCTCTTAAAAACCACCTGAATTTCTAAGTTTGATTCGCGACCTCAGATTTAGGCAATATTCGATTGTAGAACCGGTTCGTATGAGGTGACAGAAGCTGACGGTGTTCAGCGAGGAACCAAAATCGTGGTACATCTGAAGGGAGATTGTTACGATTACTGTAAAGAGGACATCATCAAATGTAAGTTGTTTATCGGTGAAAATAGTATAGAAAATGTATACTTTCTCGATAATTCTAGCGCGTATGAAATATTTCCTGTATAAAAATCTTCAACAAACCAAGTTGAAAGAAAATTAGTTTGTATAACTAAGGCAATATTTTCAAAAATAGAACCATGTTATTAAAACGTTTTATACTCGATGACCCCTATACGCGAATTTTCGACAAAAGCTCTTAGAATTTCTACTAAATTCTGCGGCGCGCGCGGTAACCGCTTCCGGCTATTGTCATATCGGATTTTAAAAATTTATCAAATAATTAAAATCACACCTACTGAAACCGACGTAAATCTCCGCACGAATCTCGCTCGTCTGATAAGATGTCGTCGCGTGGACTTTCAAGTTGAATTACCATCGGTGACGATGTTTAATTGAGAAGCGGTTTCTACGCGTAAACAGTCGACGCGACGTTCGTTCGTTCGTCGTCGTCCTTCGTCTTCGATTTAATGCGAAAAACAGTGAAAATATCGGACGACGTTGTATTAAAATCCATTATTAGATTTAATTCCCTCGGCGTTTGAGTTTTGCTGCGGGCTGATGAACGGTAGTGATACCGGGTATCAGTCACATTACGCCCGGTGTAAGGACGCTTCCGATTACCGACGTTGTGCCGTGGTTTGTTTTTCGAAGTTTTCACTGCGATAATGCAATGATTTATGAATTCATTGATTAATTTATTTCGTTAAACTCGCGGAGCATTTTGACGGAAAGGGATTCGGTTTGATGAGATTTGCGGTTATATCTCATGCCGCGACATCGAAATGACAATAGAACGTTCTCTTTGGCTTTTGATAAAATGTTGTCGTTAGATGATATGTTTTTGCACTTCGTGGCATTGCCGATCGTACCTGGCCCTTGACATACACGCGACATGACCAGTGTTAGATGATACGGTCTGATGTTTAGTAGTTAGAATAATAGTCCATCGATTGAAACCTGATTCGCAGCGTTCATCGATTGTTTGGATAACAGTAAGATATTGTATTTCGTATGTTTCATTTTTACTTTACAGCCGTCATTACGAAATACAGTAACTTTGTCGGCGCGCCAATTTTTCTGAATGGCAAGAAAATAAACGTCATCGAGGTCAGCGGATTCCTGCTATAGTTTCGATAATTGGGCAATTATCTTTTGAAATGGAATTTAGAAAATCATACGGTATATTAATTGTAGGCGTTATGGACGAAGAACCCTCGAGAAGTGACCGAAGAACAACATGAAGAGTTTTATAGATTTATTAGTAAAGGTTTCGACCGGCCGAGGTATACATTACACTACAAAACAGAAGCTCCCCTCGACATCAAAGCCTTGTTCTATATCCCAGAAACAAAGCCAAGTAAGAAACATTCTAAAAAGAAGCTATATATATATATATATATGAATATATATATGAATATATATATATATATACCTTTATGAAAACATTGGTCTGAAATGATATGAATTGTGTAAGAATTTTAACCGCTTTCTTAATTTCATAGCTTTGTTCGACATGGGCCGCGATATTGAAAGCGGTGTCTCCCTCTACAGTCGAAAAATTATGATTATGAGCCGAGTGCAGAATGTGCTTCCGAAGTGGATGCGATTCATGAAAGGTAACGAAAAGTTTCCCAAAGTTTATTAAAAATGTTCTAGTTTACTTGTACCGCGCTTCGAAAGTCTAGATTAAAAGCGCATTTTTTCAACTCTATTTTGAAGGTGTGATTGACAGTGAAGATATACCTCTGAATCTGAGTCGAGAATTATTACAAGAGAGTGCCCTGATTAGGTAATTAATGCCCATTTATTAGTCGCATTTTTCTTTCCCGCGTGCAAATATTTTGAGGTGTTCTTTAGTCAATTCTCTTCCTGTTATTCTTGATTAATCCAATTATCGTTTAATTAACAACTTCCTTCAATGGGCTGAATAACTCCTGCAGATGGCAGTACCTTCTATAATCTGATGACACTACTTTCTATTCCGTGTTTGACTCAATCTCCACCTATCAGTCAAAACAAGGACTTCAAACATTTCTCGTCAAATATTCATTCTCTCCGTCCACATCTGCAGATTGCATGTTTTTCTATCAAACAAATTTATTTCTCCAGGAAACTACGAAGTGTATTGACGAGCAAAGTACTCAAGTTTCTTCAAGAACAAGCTAATAAGGACCCAGAAAAATATTTACAATTTTACGATTCGTTTGGCATATTTTTCCGAGAAGCTGTGGTGACTTCGCATGATCAACCTGAAAGGGTTCGTGTTGTTATGTCTGGATACTTTTTCTCTTATCTAAGCTGAAAAATAAGTTTTCATTAACCTCTTAGATATTTAGTGAAATAGCTATTTAGATTTTTTCTATTGATTAGGAGGAAATTTCTAAACTGTTCCGATATGAGTCTTCTGCACTGCCTAAAGGTACATACACCAGTCTTGAGCAGTACGCCACGCGGATGAAATCAGGAACAAGAGAGATCTACTTCTTTTCTGCTCCTAGGTAAGTCAATTCTCCAAAAGGACCTTTATTGTAGTGAAGTCCATCTTTAGACTTTGCAGCCAGAATTCTCATCATTTCAGTCGTGAATTGGCTGAGACTTCGCCATATTTTGAGTTGATGAAGAAGAAAGAGGCGGAAGTATTGTTCTGTTATGAGCCTTACGATGAACTCGTCCTGTTAAATTTAGGCGAGTTCGACCGCAAAAAGCTGATCTCTATCGAGAATGTCGATGGCGATAAAGATGATAAGAATGTTGTCGATGAAAAAGGTACAAGATTAGAAATTTTTTGTAATCATACAATAGATTTTATGTATTCTAGTTCTATTCATACTTTTAAGAAGTTAAAATAAGTAAAGTTACAATGTTCCCATAATTCTTTTCCAGATCCGAATAGTTTAAGTTCAGAAGAGGCCGACGGTCTTCAATCATGGCTTAGAGTGATATTGGGTACAAAGGTTAAAGATACTAAAATCACGCATAAGTTGGTAACGCATCCGTGTATCTTAACAATGGAACAGATGAGTGCAGCTCGGCACTTCTTACGCACGACGCTGGCCGATAGATCCGAGGAAGAGAAAAATCGTCTTCTGCAACCGATTATGGAAATCAACCCAACGTAAGTACATATAACTTATTGATCGATAAATTTAGTTTTAAGCAAACATTCATTCCTATTTTGACAAAAACTCGTGATAGTTATCTAGTGATCGAATTAGGAAAAATGTTATCAGTATTTGCGTTGTCAATTATCTTTTATCGTAGTTTCTGATACTGATTTCTCGACGACCTATGAACGACAGTTTTTCCTGTTTGTTATTATGGTATTGTTATATCATAAAACAAGAGACCACAGGTTTTCTATATTAAGTAATAGTATATTATGGTCGTTGAATATAGCTATGCTTTCGTAATACGGTCGGACTCGCTGCTTCAGACTTCACGATCACATGTATTGATTGATACACAGAGTTGTATAATTATTCAGCCAGCATTGATTGTCCGAATGCTGTCCACAGTCTATCTATTTGCTCTCCCGTTGCTCCTAGGATTTCTCATATAATTAGATCACCATACAGTGTTCGTACAGTTTGCTGTCATTCTGCCGACATCTTTTCGATTTAACAAAAACTAATTTGCTGATCATCTTTTTCTATATCCATTAAATTCTAATTCACTCTCGTGCGATAGTTCGCTTTGGTACGAACTACATTAGAAGGCTTCGATCGAGGTGTTGTTGCAATCAGAACTGCGCATATGATTGAAAAAATACGTTCACTTTGAAATCGATTTTAATCAAGAGTTATTGTAATAACGGTGAACCATATAGGAATGCACTGTCTGTATATAGGTTGTGACAGCTTGGTACCTGTTTACCGAGGACCAATAGACTATTGTGCGAGTAACATTATGGTTATTCATGATCGGTGAAATATGGTTTAAATATTCCATGCGGCTTTTACAAAATTCATATCTGAATTTCATGTAGTTTTTCCAAGAGCATGGATTGATTTGTTTCAGTTCAGATATAGCGAAATAGCGTTTCAGACCACAGATGTTTTAGTCATAGATGTCTTTGAACTATCAGTTTATACTGAATCAACATACAACATAGAATCAATCAATGTCTTGTGATTTCAAAAGTTTATCAAGTGTGATAATACTGTGATTAGGCTATACATTTGATTTTGACACCAAAATTTTAACTTCATGCGTATATTATATTAATTTTTGTTCAGTCATCCAGTCATTAAGAAACTTTACAAGCTACGGACTACTGATGAAGACTTAGCCAAATTAGTCGCGCTACAGGTATTTTCATTAGAATCATTTATGAGTCGTCTTAAGCACTATTTTATCGGCAAATCGTTAAGCTTTTTTCTCTTTTCTAGATCTACGACAACGCTATGATAGCTGCCGGTTTGTTGGATGATCCTAGAGTGATGTTGAACAGGCTCAATGATCTGCTTATAAAGTCATTAGAGAAAATTGACTAATTATACGAACTAATTACACTGGTGCTTACAGGGACATCACGACCTAATCATGATAGGCTGCATGTTGGACCAGCAGTAGGCAAACTACTGCTCAACTGATTTCATTTATAATATATAAATGGTTTGTAATATTGGGACAACTGTGACAGGGCAGATTATCATTGAACTCTTTTTTATCAGTAATATCAGGGTCACTAGTCTAGTGTCTCCGGTCGGACTTAGGAATGATTTCTCAACATCATGAATACCAGCACATTCACATGCTCATTATTTATTAGGTTCAGATAAACAAGTCTAGGACTCAAAAGCAGGAAGTTTTCCTTCCTGTAGATACCTAGATATATTCATTGTACTGCACCATCAATTCTGGACTTAGTTAATTATGTTCAGTATGCAAGTCATGTCAATGATCAGGTCATATCTTCATTTTATAAATTCACTCATTAATGTCTATGGAATTAAAAGATCGATGTCTTTTTTTATTACAAAATATAAATCTTTAAGTTGGTCTCATTTTTTCCTCAAACTGGTTATCTCGGGCTTTTTCTGGCAGTCCGTGTCATTAAGTGCAGGAAGAGCGATCCATCGAGCCACACAGGGTGAAGTTGATGTACGGTAAAACAATGAACACGAGGACAAAAAATGTTGCGATGACCAGATGATGAACATTTCGTTTATTGCCATACCATATACAGAGAATATACAGCACATAATATATTTGATAACACGCTAATTTTAACCACTATCAATTACATCTATATAATATATATATATATACAGGTCACACATCACACAAACCACTACTTGTATTAATTCTATACGTGTACACTTCATCTTTCAACCGTCAGCTGCCGATAAACACTTCCGAAATTGCAAAGTATCGGCCGCCGCGACCAGCTGTCGTCGTTTGAGTAGGTTCTGGTTTATTTTTACGAATGTGAAGGAGTGTTACAACTTACTAAGGCCGAGTAACAAATCCGAGAACATTCTGGACTGTGTTTAATGATTCCTAGGCTCGAAGAGATGGCAGCGGCGTCGGAGAGAGAGATAGAGAGCTACGGTAAAGATGAAGTGTCCGTTCGCGATCTGCTTCGGGAAGTGTGTCACAAAATCGATTATCTTAAAACTGGCATCGAAACGCTATCTTCACCTCCGTGAAAACCTGAGTACTGACAGAAAACAGACTTTGTAACGACGCCTTCAGCGAAGAGAAAGCTTTCGTATAACCGTTTCTATTCACTGAGTGACATGATCTCTGAGTAGAACGAACGCTTCGGGTTCTTAGTTCATTCTACGATTGATTGCTCTACGACTAAGATTCATACTTAAATACTCTATGAAGATGTTCTTACGCTAGAGAAGTTTCCATTTTCTTCCGTTAACAGCGAGATAAAACCATAGAAGACAATAATAATATAACATACATATACAACTATGCTGTATTTCCCATATTTTTCAAAGGTTGACCTACGACTTCAGATTCTACGATACAGTGATTCACTACTGTCAAATATAGGGGAGGTTCATCCGATATATGTATTATATACATCTTGGTTCATTTTTTGTGGAATGCTTTACAACAACATACATTTACTTCATCGAATTCGATCGTAGTGTTTTGGATACAATTTCCTTTCTCAAAAACGGAAAACGTCCTACGCTAGAAAATGCCCTACCGTGAATATTAAAGCCTGAACTTCGAGAAGAGACCGAATTAATCGTCTCATCTCCGTAAAACATAAACAAATTTTTCAACAATTACAATTTGCAGCTATGATTCTAGTTACAGTTTTACTTTACAATCACAAATAAAAATCTTCTATCACGCCTTTTCAGAGATAATTTAATAATAATATACTTCATTTGTTTTTTATTTATATATTTATATAATATGCATATTCTACAGTCTATTTTAGCTTCACATTCAAGGAAAACTTGTTCGTTTCGCAGATTTTACAACAATATAATTGACGACGATGTTGTAGACTGACACTACTGAGAAGTCTTTAATTTACGTCACTTCTGGTGGAATTAAATAATCAATCGCCGCAATGAACGTTTATCGTTTCATTCTGCAGCCTAAAGCGCACACCTAAACTTCGAATTTCGTTAAGTTTCGAAAACGCTAAATTCAGTAGAACTTAAGGTGAAAATAATCATCGATCAGAGACCTACCCTTCGTCGACGAATCGAAAAACATGTCATTAAATTTCGAGAAGCAACACGTACACGCAATGATGGAGACAACAGTAATTAGGTCGGTATGGATTGATCTTATACTAAATGGTGCATTTAATGACAATTTCATTTATCGTCTTTCGCGCTAACCGAATTTCACATTTGCGCCTAGTCTTGTCAGATTTATAGATTACTACAGAAATGATGGGCTGTTTATTTCATTTTTGGTGGTCAGTTATTTACACAATATATATATATATATATACGTATATACATTGCGCGTGATTATAGATATTGAGTGGCTTTATATCGGATTGACAGCGCTTACAGCCGAAATGACACTAAGAGCATTAATGGCCAGATGGCCGTCATGGAAATACGATAGCGTGTAGAGGCTATAACCATATATATAATTTTTTTTCAACCGTTTTTATAGCATTCACTTGTTCCGTCAAAATTTGATCGCAAAATCCATCAGTGGTCGGGTGAACGTCCCGAATTTTTAATCAACGACCCCGTATTCAATCGTAAATCGAATCACGCATAAATAAATATATATATATTTTTTAAAGAAGCTCCGCTCGTTTTATTTTTTTTGACAGCGAATCATTTCTGCTCAAATCTGGCCTTCGTTCGATGTCCTCTGTACAACATAATATACACAAACGTCAAGAGGAGTCGTTCGGTCCTCTCTGTATTATCATTATTTCATTTAAATAAACTTTTCTATTTTCGGTGTGATTCGCGAGCGTGGCCGATGTCCTCGCGGTTTATTTCGGCGATTTCGTGGCTAAAATCAACGCGACGATCAGTCCGTAGAGACCTAATACTTCAGCGAAAATGAGAATAAGGATCATTCCGACGAATAGCCTCGGCTGTTGCGCTGTACCTCGCACGCCGGCGTCACCTACGATTCCGATAGCGAATCCGGCAGCTACTCCGCTCAATCCTACACTAAGTCCGGCGCCCAAATGTACAAAACTCCTGCAAATGAGGAATTCATCGATAAAAATCAAAACTGCTTAAATTTGCAGAGCATAAGAGTTCTTGCAGATCGGGGAATCCAAAACTCCCTGTGACTCTTGACCAAAAATTCTTTAATTAATGAAATCATCAGCCATCCCCCAGGGAGTAGCTTCTTATCTGAAAGAGGTTCTCTGTGCCACTTTTCACCAGCAAGAACAAAAAGATATACCAAATTATCCCTGACTTTTCCCTGATCTGATCCCCGAGAAACTGAGGTAGCATTTAAGATATGAACTTAAGTAGATACCAAACAATTTATTCTTGGGGACCCTGAATATTTGACCCAAATGGCTCAAGGAAACAGGAGTAAGAAAGAATCTACTTAAGTCACCTGAGACAGAGATCACTTAGAATGTAACAACTTACAGAAATAGTGTGTATTCAGTTGGATCAGCACTAAGAGAATTAGCAATCAACGCAGCTACAACTAAACCATAAATAGCGATAATACCGGCCATAACAACTGGAATAACGGATTTCATTATAAACTCTGGTCGCATCACCGACATCGTCGCGATACCAGTACCGGATTTAGCTGTTCCGTAAGCGGCGCCAAGGGCTGAAAAATATCAAAACAGAAAATATGATTACGTAAAACTTCCAAGTCGACCCTGGGTGTCTGATTGTATTCTACCCTTAAATATATCAAGCACTGCTGGGTAAAGCTATTTAGAAAGGGAAGATTGTTTACCAAAATTTTTTATTTATATATTTAGATTCTGAAATTATATAAACTGATGAACATGGGTATGATAGATAGATTATGATTTATGAAACTCTTTTCGACCTAAGGCTAAAGCCTCAGCTCAATTCATTCCATAGCTCTATTTAGTCTAGCTCTGGTGGAGTAGATTTGTAAAAGGGACGAACATCAAAATATTGAGATTGATAATATCATAAATAATCACAGCTGAAATAAATGAATGAGGATACATGATGCCGGATCCGACCGGACCGGGCACGACCTGTCTTTTCTGTGTGAAGTGAATATTTCATTTTCAATCGACTCACCGCTGAATACTATAGCTGATGTGGCGCCCATTACACCGAAGAAAGGTGTGTATAACGGTTGTTCAACGTCTGCCATTATTCTTAGTTTTTCTGACGCTTCGAATTTAGAAAATTTTCAAAAAGATTTTGACAGCTCGTCGTAGAGGGTAGCGATTCTAGCGAAAATGGCGAATGAAGGAGGGTCATGTGACAGTGTTCGGATGGCGCATTCTGTAAGCCGCACGTCGATTGGTTAGATTTTTGAGAAAATCGAATCAGAAGCCAATCAGCGATCGTTTAATGGAAACGTTTAGCCAAGCTAGATGACCGTGACGTCACCGCGGCAGCTGAGTCACAATTCAATTCAATATACATTTATTCGCATAAATTTTTACTCGAAAAAACAATTCAGCCAAATTTAAAAGACTATCGAGCATTTGAATGACGGAAATAATCGAATATTCCGTATATGAAATAGAAATTTAGGAGATGGAGGAAGATTTCAAACATTTGACCGGTCACATGACTGCCGGCAGTCATATGACTGGTCACATGATATCGTACAAATACACGTGCACTTGTTTGGAAAATTTGTAAACGAAAAGTGAAACCAAATCCTCGGGCGTTCCCCACCTAACGATCGGTGTTTAGTCCCTTATCATGATATATATGGTCGTTTGATAAAAGAAATTTCTCAACTCTTCGTTTCAACGGGTTTTTAACTTCGTCAAAATGAAGTTTTCATACAGGGTTCGTGCACCACAATCAATGCAAAGCAAATCAAATACATAACATTTATTGAATTCTGTAACTAAACTTCTTGGCAGGCCTATTAGTAGACGAATGAATGAAATCTTCAAACGCCTTTGAAAATCGGAAATCTCTGAATATAGATTTTGATTTAGTTATGATATAATATCAACTGTTATTAGCCTTAATTGATTAGTTAATTGACCCTATTTAATTAGTTAATTGATAACTGGATATAGTTTATCTTGTTTTATAAATTGATATATTACAATTTTGATTACATTTCAGTTTTCAAATCTTCTCGGTACTGTTTATCGTAAAGGGAACTTATCATTCTCTCCTGATGGCAACACCGTTATCAGTCCTGTTGGCAACCGCATCAGCTTGTTTGATCTCAAAAAGTAAGCTTTTTTGCTGTTTCATATTTGAACAAAAATATGGAGAATTTTCATTTGGCTTTTAATTGTCTTGCAGCAATAAATCGGAGACCTTACCAGTGGAGGGTAAAATGAACTTGTCTGCTTTAGGTTTATCACCAGATGGAAATATACTTATAGCTATAGATGAAGGTAGTGTATATAATCCTATGTTTTAGAGAAATTTGCACGTAAACAGTGCCCTATAATGATCTCCTGTGTCTCGATATTCTCATTTGTAGAAGGAGAAGCTATGCTGATAAGTATGATAAGTAAAACTGTCTTGCATTACCATCACTTTCACGGAAGCGTCAACTCAATATCGTTTAGCCCAAATGGAAAGCAAGTATTCGCACTTTGGGTTCAGAACTAATTTCATAACGCAAAGCTGATACTAATTTTCATTTTTGCCTTTCAGAAAATTTGCGATAACCAAAAATAAAATAATCCAGATGTTCCACGCTCCTGGAAAAACGAAAGAATTCAATCCTTTTGTACCGTATCGAACGTTCTACGGAGCTTTCGATGAAACAACCTGCATCGATTGGACAACTGATTCACGGTAATGTATCTATAAATCAATTCGTTGTCTAATAGTATTTTATGTAGGTCCTAAAACTGTAATTGATTTTGCAGAGTTTTTTGCGTTGGAGGTAAGGATATGAACACTCGTGTTTACGGAGCTCAGCCTTTCCGAAATTTGATAATCTACTCTATTGGAGGACACAGCGATGCTATAGTTGGAACATTCTTCGAAGCAGATTCATTAGATGTATCCTTTGGAAAGAAATTCTTTATGAAACCATGTAAAAATGTAAAAATTATGGTATATTCGATTATTTACATCATTCAAATGCTCGATCGTCTGTAAAAATTTGTTGCTATTTTGCTGTAAAACTCTTTAACTCTCATACAGCTGTACACTTTAAGTTCAAATGGACAGTTATGCGTTTGGGAATGCAACACAGACCTCGATGGCTTGTTACCTTTCGAAGAGAAGAAAGTAACGTCAGATGAGGAAAGTGATCTTGATGATGATGAGAAAAAAGCAGAAAAAGAAAAAGGTATCGGTAGTTAAATGAATGGAATATTGGTATTTTTGTTTAGTTGAGATTTACTTATTGTTTTGATAATATTCATTTGTTCATTTCAAGCTCTCATGAAAGCTGCACAGGAAAGTAAAGATGAGAAAATACTTTTCAAACGACTTGCCAAGTAAGTGACATTACTCTCACTTTGATTCTTCTGAAGGAGAACATCTTAGTTGAACTAATGTATTTATATAATGTTGTATAGACATCGCTACAAAGACAACAAAAGAGATGGTAGTCAACATACTCAACTGACATGCGCTATGTTTCACAAAAAGTCACATATTTTGGTCGCCGGTTTCGAAGATGGATCTTTCTTGCTTCATGAAATGCCAGATTTCAACTTGATTCATTCTCTAAGGTAAGAGTTGTTGAAGAAATCGGTTACCGGTACTTTAATCTTAATGTTCATTTGTGACTGGGTATTTTCATCCACTTTCAGTATATCCAATCAAATGATCTCATCGATTGCCATCAATACGACTGGTGATTGGATAGCATTAGGATGTTCAGGTCTAGGGCAACTGTTGGTCTGGGAATGGCAAAGTGAATCCTATGTACTGAAACAGCAAGGCCATTTCAATAATATGACATGTCTAGTCTATTCACCAGATGGTCAGTACCTAGTGACTGGTGGTGATGATGGAAAAGTATGTGAAATAATTGTCTGCATGCAATTTCTTGAAAATGAATTAATTCCTAACCTGGTTGAATTGATTATTTCCTTCTAGGTGAAAGTTTGGAACACTAGTAGTGGATTTTGCTTCGTAACATTTTCTGAACATAATGCCGGTATAACAGGTGTAGCATTTAGTCAAAGTGGCCAAGTAGTGTTGTCGAGTTCGTTAGATGGTACTGTACGGGCTTTTGATTTGAACAGGTAATATATTTAGGAAGGATGTGTTGCTTAGACTAAGGTGAAATGAAAAACAACTCAATCCGCTCTGTCTATTTCAGGTACCGTAATTTCCGGACGTTTACTTCACCACAGCCTGTCCAATTCTCCAGTCTTGCTATTGATCCTAGTGGAGAAATCGTCTGCGCTGGAGGAATGGATTCTTTTGATATTTTTGTATGGTCACTACAGACTGGACGACTTCTGGATGTAAGATAATTTATTATTTGAAAATATTCTTTACTCAACATATTGTATTCATATTTGTAATTTGTATCTTGCATTATTTTCAGATTTTGTCGGGACATGAAGGTCCTGTATCAGCGGTTGTATTCAGCACTACAAGTTCTATATTAGCCAGCGCTTCTTGGGACAAAACTGTCAAACTTTGGGATGTGTTCGAAAATAAAGGTTCTAAAGAGACCTTCAGATTCAATACTGATGGTGAGGAGTGATTGAAAGTGTTTTTATGGCAGTTAAGAGAAAAAACTCCTGAATAAATTGATCATACTAAATTCTATTTCAGTGCAAGCATTAGCATATCGTCCTGATGGGAAGGAGATTGCGGTGGGCACATTGGATGCGCAGATATCATTTTGGGATGTACAGAACGGTACTCAAACCGGATCAATCGAGGGCAGACATGATCTCGGATATACACGAAAAGATACGGACAAAATAACAGCTAAAACTTCATCAGTAAACAAGTTAGTTTCTTTGAATAAGTTGAAGACTTAGGCAGGTTTCAATTGGTTTCTACGGATTCTAGAATACTCTTCTAGCGTGTTCGCTTGGACCAGGATACACTCTTACCAATTTTGGAATCGCGTTATCTGTAAACCTGATTAAAGGCCAGTAGAGTTTGCAATCCAGAATTCCTATTCTTGTTAATTGTAGTATGTTCAAATGAAACTTGCCTTTCTCTTGGAATTTTTATAGATTGTTCTTTTTATTGATGTTTGAACTTTTTTCTTGCACAGGTCGTTCTCTACTATATCGTACACAGCCGATGGTAAATGTATCCTGGCTGGTGGACGGTCAAAGAATGTTTGTATTTACTCCGTTGAGGATCAGATGCTTATCAAGAAATTTGAAGTTTCTTGTAATTTATCATTTAATGGAATGGAGGTATTTTCTATGGAATCATTTCGGAAGAAGGTCTGGGTTAGAAGGTTTTATATAGAATAAAAAATGTCGCAACTGTTACTTTTATCGTAGGAATATCTTGACCGACGAAAAATGACTGAATGGGGTAGCTTAGCTTTAGTGGACTCAGCTGATGGTAAATCTTTATCGCTGCCGGGAGTGAAGAAAGGTGATATGAGTTCTAGACACTGGAAACCTGAAGTACGAGTTTATGGAGTATCTTTCTCGCCAACTGGTAGGTTTAAAATTAAGTGCTTCGCAAGATTTTATCCTGAATCAAAACTTGATAGTTTCCATTTATTCTATATTTTAGGTAGGGCCTGGGCATCGACCACTACTGAAGGACTGCTGATCTACTCATTAGACAATAATCTGACATTTGATCCATTTGAGCTCGATATCGATATCACCCCAGAGAACGTTAAGGGAACGTTGAAAGATAACAATTACTCTACAGCACTGATGCTCGCATTTCGTCTCAATGAACAGAATCTGATTCAGCAAGTTCTAGAAACTATTCCATTACAATCAAGTAAGCAAAATAAACCGGTTATATCCCCTTGAGAATTTTGTCTTTCGGAAAGTGATGTTTATTTTGTCTTCGTAGTTGAGCTCATTTGTCAGTCACTGCCCGACGTCTATGTGGACAAACTATTGGCCCATCTCGGCTCCGCGCTAGAAACGAGTCCTCATCTTGAGTTCTATATGAACTGGTGTCAGAAATTGCTGTACAATCAAGGATCGAAATTGAAACAGCGATCGCAGTCGGTCATCGCGCATTTACGAGCTGTGCAGAAAATCCTCAATCGACGAAAAGAAGACATCGGAAAAATGTAAGTCTCATTATCCCGATAACAGTCATCATCAACTCTCAGTTCTTACAGATCAGGAAAATCAGGGAATTCCGGATTAATGTTTGTGTTTTTGGTGTCTTCTCGTCCTTGCTAGTGACAAGTGGCACAAGGAATCTCTGAAAAAGAATCCCCCACTGGGGATATCTAATGATTTAATCAGGGAATTTCGGATTCCCGGATCTGTAAGAACCCATTCTCTCGTATTATTCTCATCTTGTCTATATATGTTCATTGTAGGTGTGATCAGAATCGTTATTCTCTTCAATATTTGATAACACTTTCACAGTTGAAAAATAAACGTAAAGCCGATAGTCAGGCAGCCGACCTAGATAAAGAGAACGAAGATAACGAAGGCAATGAGGAAATGGATGAAGATGATAATGACGATGATGTAGCATTGCCTTCTAACTGGGAATCAGATTCAGATGATGTCGAAACATTAATGACCTGATGTTATATACTGAAAATAAATATTTGTTTTTAAGAATACATTCTTGAACATTCGTTTTTGTATCGCCGCGAAGCAAGAGAGAAATAATGCATCATTTTGGATAAATGAGATATTTTTATTCGGAAAATCTATCAAATTATAACTAAACTATTTTCGGCCTTTTTTCTTCGGATTTTCAGTTGGAAAAGTCAAAGGAATCTTCAGCGCGGCCACGTACTGTTTTACACCATCGATTGTCGTAGACGTCAGAGTACATCCAAGGCACCTCATGATATGATTCAATCTAAAATTGAACGAGGCCAAAAATTTTGAATATTTGCAAATGGACCACCGGTACATCGGATAAGACATTTCAGCGATTAGATACAAGACCTGGTGCTTCCTATTCTGAAGTCTTTCTGTAGATCAATCAGCGGTACTTTATATTCATCGAGAAAAAGGCACAACACCAATGCGTATACAAGAATCTTGTTTTTCACTCGTACTGGAATACTCCTGTTCCAACACAGAGAGAATAATTTTAGTTTTGTTATATTCAGTAGAATATTCTTAAGAGGAATATTATAGGAATTTAAAGTAGGAATTCATAAGTCCCTCTAAAAAAATTTAAAGGATTTAGTGTGCTTGGAAATTAACTCATAAGTCTTGCCGCAAAACATTTTGAAAGTCTTTTTGAATTTTTTTTAAGGGCATTTCGGATACTTTAATAGGCACCCTGGATCTGCCCCTAATGTTCCGCTGTATTTAGCAAGAACCAGTGGATTATCGACGCCTAAATTATTTTTCTCGATTTACCTGATCTTTCTTGTGCCGCTTGGTTGCGAGATGATCGTAAATTTATCATAAAGCTGATTTCTAACGTCATCGGGTACATCGGACATTATTTCATCTAAAGTCAAATACAACAGATAGCACCGATACTAACGACGTAAGAATCGACGTGAATTTTCATGTAATTAACAAATTTCCCTCTTCTTACCGATCTTTTTCATTTCCATTCGGCGTATTTTATACAAACGGATGAGATAAACTAGATACAGTAATCGCCTCGCTTCAATACTTCTTTCTTCTTCCATCACGGAAAGGACGCTCAAATGACTACACACGTATGATGGGTACCTGAAGAAGAAATTCACCTCTGAATACACCCAGTTAATAAGCAGTCTTTTTTCTACCCGACGAACATCGGCGTATTCCTTACTTTTCTTCTCTTAGCCATTCATTAATTTGACCAGAAGGGATGTCCATAAATACATTTTCGGCGTTTTTAAGCGCTTCAAATTCTGCCGGACTTATTACTAATAATAAATCAAGGATTTAACCCAAAAAAACATGCGTGATTATGTGCACCGCAAAAATATCAGTTGTGTAAAGGATACTATCGTCGATATTAAAAACATCAGCACGCGATTTCGCTTCTTTATCCATCGGAGGAAATGTGTCGGATTGATCTTGTTCATGAGAACCTATAATTTAAAATGCAAAGTCAATGGGGAACCGGTAAACACCAGATGGCGTAACAATACACTCAGAATACATATCGAAAATTACTTTAAGCCTTCCAAATGGAACGAAATGTTGTCAAACAACTCAAATAGATATAAGATAGATGTTCCCAATGGGTAAAAGTTTTGATGAAAATTGCTTTACTAATGAGAAAAGTTGATTCGAGTTTAAACGAAATTTAGAAGAAATTGAAGTCGGTAACCGATGGATCCTTCCTGTCTGCCATACATGGAATCGTTGATTGCCACAGTAGGGGAGCCAGTTCACCATCGCGTGCAAAGCTTCATAACCGTATATAATACCCAGACATGTCTAGATGTCTTCATGTTGTTACCTGGTGTAGCGGTAAGACTGGTATCGTTGTCGACTATATCTGTATTACTCGCTGCTGTACTCATAGCTGTGTCGAGGGCGGTACCCTTAACGGTGTTGCGCTGCCGCGAATTCATCCTCAGACGTTTTTTCCTGCTACCAAAAACCTCCGTTAAATTATCAACCTGCAACAACCGATACAATATAAAACTTAAGCCGAAATAAATCGCAGCGTCATGTTTAGTAGGTCGATATAAGATTTTGACGACCAACCTTTTCCATAAAACTCAATCCATCGTTACCACTTCCACCGACGATGTCCTCGTATTTTTCACCTAAAAAAAATGGAACATTGATTGATCTTTCATGTTCGATATATGGACTATCAATCATACCAAACTCTTGTTAATACCTGGCAATCTTGGTATCATATTGAACATATTGGCTTTTACTATCTTCATCTTGCCGGTTTTCTTGTCTACAACGCCCACGCAGTACCTTTCGATAAACAAACATTCGATAAAACTTTGATTCTAAAATTTTCTAATTGTTGTCACAGTTATAAACGATTTTACTTACTTATTGAGGGATGCATAACATGGAAGATCAGCACCAAAGTTTTTACCGATATAGTGCACGTGTTTCGTTTCAGCAACCTATAAATAAAGAAAAGGAAGATGTGGATATTATGCATTATCTTATTCAACGTTATTATGCCACCATCTACAGACATGTTTATGTTAGTTTATGTTTATCTTGCTTTACGTCAGTCGGATCTTGGTTTCGGATCTTGGTTTTCCAAGATTAACTTTATTGGATTGTTTATTTAACGTAACAATGGGACCACGGCCTTTGAAGTGTTGCCTGCACCGATAAGCAGCCAACAGGACTCGAACCCACTTGTTGATCAGCACTGACCATGAATACAACAGCATCACGCCTTATTCCACTGAGCCACTGAGGCTCAATAACACTATCATAATTAGGTCTACGATAAGGTATTGAAGGGTAATTCTAGGATATGTCAAGACTACATTCAGGGACTTTTCTCCGCTTAATTATAGAAAACTTACCAAAAGTCTCCTCTTTTTCAGTTTTGGATCATTAGAATTTTTGTATCCAAAGCTTCTGATGAGGATGCGATCCTTAGTTTTTTCATTAAGTTCACCATTCGTGAACGAGGCTGAAATTATCAGAATCAATAATCAAGTTTTGGAGACAATATAATTTTGATTTAATTGCATTGAATATGCCTTGTTGAAGTTCACCATGAAAATTTAAAAGAATAGACAAATTCTAGGCATCTAACGAATGAACTAATAAAAGCTGTGTATAATTGCTATATATCGCTTAAATATAGAATGAAATCATGACATACATACCGACATTAACTTCAGTTTTGTCAAAATCAGCCACATCGCACACTAACTTCATCTTCTTCATGGGGGCTGACATCTTGGATTACTGAGTAGCGAAATGTACCCATTTACAACTGGTTTCTATTGGTAGTTAGTTCGTGCACTTCAAGTACATGTACATAGCTCAAGCTCTTGGATTTATTATAAGAAAAGACCCGTCTCAAAAAGGTATTCATTATTTTCATTCATGACATATGTTGTAAATTCTAACAACTTTAAGATGATGATCCTGCTGGAGTCTGTGATGTGAGTGAGAGACTTTACTTCTTAAAAAGGTGTGAGGGGAAATCAATGACAAAATGTAAGGCTTAGAGGCCTACACTTGTTGTTATTTTTACTTCCATTATCGTAAAATTTCATGTTCTTCACTTAAGAATTTTATTTGTTGCTTCGCCTGTATAAGTTTGATTCGCTCAATTTAGATAAAAATGCGAAGGGCAACTGAACTGTCGTCCCGGCCCTAACCTGCTAATGCGCCATGGCCTCAGCGTCCCTACAACTACAGCCTCATGATATTTTCCCCCTTATTGAAACCAAAAGAGAAGATTTTCACTTCGATATGCATTTTTGTTAAGTGACCCAATGCCGTTGTATTAGGCCTAGGCTACTAAACCACTCGGGCAACAAATTGCTTTTTTAATGGGCTATATTTCTTTCAGTTGTCCCCTCATAACCAATCAGAAGTCATGGCAAATAATGTCTCATCGAAGGAACCATCTGAAGAAGATTTTAAAGAATTGAAAGAAAGATGTTTGGTAAGACACGAGCGTATGGAAAGGTGTTTCGATGATTTTCCTTCAGAGTTTTCAGTCAGGACGACAGTAGAATCTCTCCCTCCGTTGTCAAAAGTGCGACTCCCATAACAGTAGAACCCTTTCTATGAATACACCTTCCAATGCATCAATAATGCGTAAACACAATTTACGCATTCATTCGAACAGGCCTACAATAGTGCCACATGGGATGAACAAATAACCAAT
Source organism: Tubulanus polymorphus (assembly GCF_964204645.1). Classification (NCBI taxonomy): domain Eukaryota; kingdom Metazoa; phylum Nemertea; class Palaeonemertea; order Tubulaniformes; family Tubulanidae; genus Tubulanus; species Tubulanus polymorphus. The sequence continues at coordinate 22,120,393 of NC_134029.1, forward strand.
AGGCCCAATAGAATAAATAGAGTAATTAGATTTTGCCGTTATTTGTATTTGAAAATTGTAACTACCATCGGGTAGGTAGGGGCGGATCCATAGGCAAATTGCAAAGGACTTTATCACAACCCAAAAAGCACTTTTATGTCCAAACAGGCAATATCAGGTGCACTCCTGCACTAAAATAAACCAAATATCTTTGTTGACAAAATGAAAAAGGGCACTCAAAAAAATTTGATGGACTTGTACAAGTCTCATAAGTCCCTGGGCAGGGCCGGACATCACTGATCTCATTGCAGGCCCGGTTGCGTATATGGAGAATATTTTGTTTTCCTTACTGTGATAAGGCCTAGTTTAGGGACGGTTGTACTGTTATAGTACTGTCATTCTATTACTGATCTACGAGATGCGTTCATCGAATCCCATGTGAAATGAAGCCATTAATTCAGGCTCTAGAAATCAACCACTCGAATGATAGACGACTGCTCGCAGAATCAACAGGATACTGCTGCAGCGATTTCCATCGTGGAGCGAAGCAATTTGAATATCTCGTACCCCGGGGAGAGACTTTACATCCGTCTATCATTAAAATCGAGCTTTCTAAACATTAACCCCGCTGTTGACATCAATTTCATCGCGATGAATACCGTAAGCGTTTCGAAGCTAATTCTCGGCCATCGTTTATTTAGAATATTTTACGTTTCAATTTCAGATTATATTTACAGCTGACCCAACTCAGGTGAGATCAAAATGCTGTTAGATCCATTTTCAAAATTGTTAAGTTCGTAAAGTAGCCTATAGTGTACTGTATGCTGGCTATGTTAAATTCTGGAATTCAAATTAGTCATCGGATATTTGTGAAATGCACAAAATATTTATTCTAGTAGGTTAACAAGTTTCTCCTCTCGTATATTTGCTGTCGGGATATGACTAGATTTCTATTGTGTTTATACCGATAGGAATTAAACGACGCAGCTTTGTGGCGGTTTCTACGAGCATTTCGCACGGCAGACGCGGCGTTCAACGCGATCATCAAATGCAATAACTGGCGTCGAGAGTACGGCGTCGAAAAAATAGGCCCCGATAACGAATTTATACTCAAAGAGCTTACGTCGCAAAAAATGGTGCTCATTAAAAATAGAGATCTCAAAGGAAGGTCAGTTGAATGAAAAAAAAAGAGGAAGAAATTCTAATTTCTAGGAAACTCAACCCAATATCTTATACAGGGTCCCTACGCCTCCTTGATTCCTTAAAAACTCCTTCAAAATGATAAATGCTTTTAAAAGTGCTTGAAACTTCTTTTATTTGAACCAAAAATCCTGAGAAATAGGCGATTAGAAACTATCGTCTAGGTTGTAGTTGTACAGTAGACCACCCCTATATCGATAAAGTTGGGACCAGGATTTTTTTTTTCCCAATTTGGTGGTTACCGGATTAGAAACCAAGTTTAGTAGCGTTAAGGATAACAATTTGCAGACAAAACCACACTGAAGGGTTTACTGAGATAAAGAGTACCGATTTAGGAGGAGTCAACAGTTATTGGGATATGAATTTTCTCCTTTGAAACTCCTGATATCTATGAATGACTGGTCTGTAGGGACCCTGTTTTAAAGTCGATTTCCCCATGGTTACAATTCTGTTTCATGGATGCAGCTAGATTTTAATTATTTATATCACGGATTCAAGACGGTCAGAAATGCCACCGCATAACAACGACTATTAAGTTATTAGGGTTATATGCGTTATATATTACAGCCACCTGCCTGCGGTGAAGTCGCGTATTTGATTCAATAAAATCTATCATTCCTACATCGATTTCGGTTCGTTGAGTCGTTCGAGCTCGTTACTCGTCTAATTATCCGTCTCGTTACGATATCTCCTAGACAACTACAATATCTCCACGACAATATTTAAACTACCAGCGTCACAGCGAGATGTCTTCACTCGCGGCCTTTTCAGTCATTGATTTTCATTAACCGATTGCTTAGTTATTGAAATTACCTTTTAATCGTAATGATTTTGTTATCGATGGGTTCTTCGATGATTATACTGGTAGTCCCGCATTGATTATTGATAGAAATGCCTTAAATGAAAAATCAAATCCCAAATCTCTTTAGATCAAACGATGAATCATTAAATTCGAGATCCCCGAAGCAATTGATTTCATATTTCGACATCGATATGACAAAATATTCTCAAGACGTCAAGACATTCTTGTATCATATGTTTGCCTGCTTATCTCGGTCGTAATGTTTTGTTATTTGGCAGTTTTTGAAATTCGTTTTTCAGACCTGTTATATACATCGCTGCCAGGAAGCACAGTGTTTATGAACGGGATATCAATGAATTCACTAAGTTCATCGTTTACATGCTGGTGAGTATATAAGAGATGTTGTTTTGATTTAACCACCGCTGATTTTTCCGGCGTTGTCATTCAATTGATGATCAGTGCTGAGTGCGTTTGACAAATAGACATCTGTAACAGTTCACATTTCCTATATTGCGGTTGAAAAATGATCGCATGCTTTGTAATGCGATATTGTGCTTATAAAGCCTTGTGTAGTAAACAGCTGTGGATGATTGGACCCTCACAATATAGTAGCTACAAAACATTCATGAAGCTCTCCCTCCCCCCCCCCCTAGCGAGCTTAAAAACTCAATACCGCAATATCCTAGATCGAAATGATTTGATGAATTTTTTTTGGTAATTACTATTTTTCAGGAGAACGCGTGTAAACGCTGTTTCGAGGATGTAATCGATAATTTGTGCATCGTTTTCGATTTGAAAGATTTCAAGATGAGCTGCATGGATTACGAGTTCGTGAAGAATTTGATTTGGTTATTGAGTAAATATTATCCCGAACGACTAGGAGTCTGTCTCATTATCAATGCTCCGTTGCTATTCAATGGCTGCTGGAGCGTCATCCGACCTTGGTAGGTTTTGTTCATGCATGTGATCAGGCCGGATTCAAATTGCCTAATTAGAGAGCGTGCTCTCTTGATACTAGAGTCACTTCCAGAACCAGTTACAATTCAAAGCGCAATGATTTGACCCGTGCTAAAACTTGGCTCGTGCCTGGTCTGACATTTTTTGTCGGGCTATTTGGCGTGTATAAAGTTTTTACGGGCTGATCAAATGCTCTTATCTCTCTGTGATCGCGGCTCTTTTGATATCAATAGGTCACAAATATTTCTTTTCATAAGATGAAGTCAATTTCATGATTTACTTTCACACAGGCTGAACGATGTAACTGCGCGTAAAGTATCGTTCGTCAAGAGTGAAATGGAACTTTGTAAATACTTCAACCCGGATATACTACCAACCGATGATTAGTGATGAATGACGTTCGCAGACTGGATTTTTGACGATGCTAAATATTGCTCAGTTCCGTACATAAAATGCTCTAAAACTCAGGATGTCATATCATCAATTATTGACGTCATTGAAGAAGAATACGTAACCTGGATACTTCCGATATACTTAGATTTATTTTTGGATGCGACTTATTTTAATATATAACGACTATACGGATCGGTAATGATCCGTAATCAGCTCATAATTACAGTCATTTCAGACGCTGTTATCGCTTCTGAATTATTGATGACGATGATTGGTCTGTTGTGGTGAATCTCTTTCCGTTTTGTCACGGACTTTTTGTTTTCTTGTATTTATCAGTAGAATATCAGGTTCACGAAAATTCTGTCATCTGAGTTGGGAAGCTGAATTTCAATTCACTAGATCTCAGTCGGTTTGCATAATCCCCGTTAAGTATAACCTGGGGGTCAACGCGAAAGCTTCTCACTCATTTCTATAGTTTCTTAATGTTACCATGGTAGTTCGCTCCTGAGCGAAACACGGTGAACACCAGTCTATAGAACCAATTTCAAAGAGGGATTGTCGTAATTGAGTCTATGTGTAAATGCATATAGCTATTGTTGTGTACATTACGTACGATATGATATCAAAACAAAAATACATATCAGTGAGGCAGCTTTAAATAAAATTGTCGAGAATAAATCTACAAAGTCTTGAATAAATAATTCGAATATTTCTAACCAAATGAGACGACTGTTTCTACCTTTACCTAGAGTTTGGTGAAATATTTATTCATGACTTCAGTTGAATCAGGTTGAATATGAAGTATATCGGTGTTTGTTTCTTGTTGTGGGTAGCTGTATAACCGTATCATCACTTAAATTCTGATCTTCAAAAAAATTCCAAATATTACTGTAATACGAAGGCCAGATTATTTTGCTGAATGGAAAATGAATAAGGTTTTGAATTTCATTAGAGTTTTGAGTATTAAAGATGGCCGGAAAGACCGAGCAATGTTGTTATTAAAGTAAATCTATTTTAGTCTGTATTGTCTGACGTAGTGTTTTGTTTTTGAATCGATGTCAATTTCTTTGATATCAAATGATGTTCTACCAAAAAAAAATGCAAGAATGCTTTTATAAATGTAATATGCACGTTATGTATGAGAAATGTTGATGCACAATGTTGAATTTTTTAATTCTAATGTTCCCCGAAAGCCTCAGCTTTGATGATTATATCCAGATTTGTTAGAAAAATCACTGTTGATTGTGATAATTTGAATACAGTTTCTGCTTTAACTTTGAAGGCATTTGAACAATATAAACCTCTATATGTTATGTAATACGCGTAACGGCCATTTGCGACGCGAATGATCATAATAGCTGTTACCAACTAACTATTGATTTTAATCGATGATTGTAGTGAAAATGAAAATATTGTTGATATATCAAATCTATTATTAGATGATGATGTCATGTTTATTGTGTATATTGTTTGATATTTGTTATAGAATGATACCAAAAATTATCAACTATATTTTGGTATCAGTTGAACTCATCATGCATGTCTCAGTTGCGTTTGTCTTTGACAAATGCCGTCATTTTCATCAATGATTATTTTCACGTTTAAGTTGTTGTTCTAACAGCGACTCAGGAATGAAACACGGAATGTTTCTGTCTCCTGTCTCCATGTTTCCCTGCACCGTGTGCATTGGGCTTAAAACTTCAGTATATTTGAATTACTTGTTATAATGAGGTTCCACAAGAACTAGATCTGAACATGAAGTTATTTTCTTGTGATAACTTACATTCCCTCTGGCAAAAATGTCTCATAAAATCTATTCGATTGTTTTGTTTTTTATTTTGAAAAATAGTCTATCATTGATAGTTGAATGAAGTTTTTTGTGTGTACTTGTGTAAACTTTTGTTTGTAAAAAAATAACGGATACATATATTAAAATGCTCTAGACTTGAAAAAAGAGGCCTTGCATGAGATCATGCCGCAAAAGAATCTTACATTAAACTGTAAGCCATGTTGTAACAGAATGAACTGAGGGTAGAGATTTCTGAATAGTTCGTGAAAAGTTGTTATTGGTTAGCTGTTTGACGTGGGGATTTTGTGACAAGGCATGCAAGGCGTCTTTGTACCGGATATGGGTCCTAATGTCATTCTGAACAGCACTTTTGCTGTCATTATCTTCCGTGCATATCACAAAAATACCAGTAAACCAGATACCAGTAAATTCACAGGTTTTCCGTGGCTTCCATACCGACTTAAAACGACCAATATTGGTTGAGTTCATGAATCCGTCCAATGTTGAAATAGCCTCGGTAACTTATATCTCGGTTCATACCAGGCAGTTCCACATCTAAATTTTATTCCAATTTAGTAGTATACAAAATGCGGAGTCAAACTTAATCATTTTCTGAACGCTATAGTGATCATGATCAATCAATGTAGATATTATCAAGATTCATTGTTTTTCAAACAAACCAAATTTGAAATCCGTCATTACCTAATATGATATAGGTCTATTCAGTATTTCGTTTGCTGTTTGAAGGTAAATTTACATCATAGTTTTCTTTCTGGTCATTTTTGCTGTAAGATCAGTTATTATTATTATTATTATTATTATCATCATCATTATTTTGAAGTCTGATTTCTGATTTAGAGAAGAAATACAGTAAACCTCAACTTGCTTGGACATGGCCTACTTGGACTTTTGACAAACTCGGACAGATACGAAATCATTTTTCTGACATCCTTACATATTTTCCTACCCTTACCTCAGACTAATTTTACCGCTCCAACTTAGGCGAGGTTTACTGTACGATCATATACCTTAATGTTTAGTTAATGATCTTGAATTTCTGTGAAAGTTGTATCTCGTAATAATGTCTCTACTTATCGTGTGCATAGACTTTAAGAAAAAATTCGATGTAATGCACCAATTGTCTCTCTACTTAAAATGAAATATTTATTTATGAAAATGAATTACAGTTATATCATTATTGTCCGGGCATCAATTATATATTATGAAGAATTATAATATGAGTGAAATAGATTTGTACATGTTGTTAATGTCCGTAATAAAAACATACCCTATATATGTATATATATATATATTTCACCCATGTCTTATTTCTTTGTTTTTGAATATTTGAAAAAGATCTAGAGAGAAAGTTATCATTCTGTCATAGCCTTGTCGTTGTACGGTTTTTCTTTCCGCGTTTAGAAAATAAAAGAAAAGATGGATCTATCTAATCAAACGACGAAACCAATACTATTTATTGAATGCAAGCTGCACATCGAATGGTTTTTCAATAAAAAAAACGGCGTTGATTCGAAAGAGAAATTTTTTTTTCATCGGGTATAGCAAAGCTGTGTGCTATGTATATATATATCTTCTAAATTCAAAGAAAAAATAACTTCATGGAATTTGATGAATGTAAAATTCTGATCTAGATCGATATTAAAATCCATACAGTAAAAGCAACTCACATTTTCATCAATATTCATAAATGATGATAATCTATAATTTCGGCTAATAGAGATGTTCATATATGTATGAATGTAAAATTCTGATCTAGATCGATATTAAAATCCGTACAGTAAAAGCAACTCACATTTTCATCAATATTCATAAATGATGATAATCTATAATTTCGGCTAATAGAGATGTTCATATATGTATGAATGTATAATTCTGATCTAGATCGATATTAAAATCCATACAGTAAAACATATCATATTTTCATCAATATCTATAAATGATGATAATTAACTGCGTAGATATTTTTCGTCGATATTCTGCTGACGTAAATTAACTGGATCGAAGTCGTAGTTATACATCAACGAAATGATAACTGGAAATTGGACAGAGGCAGATGGGAGTGAGCATAAATCTAGGACCGAAATTCTACTAGTTATGTTGTCTGCGTGGGTCTGCGGGCCCATATCCATAGTCGGTTTATTGGGCAACATCATTTCGATGATCATCTGGCCCCGAATATCTCATACTTCAAGAGATTTAAGCCAGTATTTAATATCGCTCGCTTTAGCTGATTCTCTTGCTTTGCTGTGCTCGTGTCTGACGAACTGGCTCCCGTATTCCTTGTCCTACGCCACATCGGGAACGTTCTATTTGGACGTTCTGATTTTGCATCCAGCTATTTGTAAATGTATCATGTTTTTAAGCGTAACTTTCAGACTATTTTCGGCTTGGATAATCGTGCTCTATGCCTCTGAAAGATGTATCGCCATTATTTGGCCGATTTTTAGGTTGCGTTTTTTCGCTACAAAACGCCGAACAAGTTGGTTGTTGATTTCATTTTGTTTCGTATTCATTTTTTCGATCGATCACTTTTACGTTGTTGATATCATTGCCACGCCACAGTATAAGAGAAATTATTGTGACATGGACGCCATGAAGCTTCCGAATATATACGTGTTAAAGTTCTATCTTATTTTGAAACTAAGCTTCCTCTTCGTCATTCCGTTGATGGCAATCTCTGGTGGAAATCTGATTGTTTCGATTGCGATCATACGAAGAATTAAGATAGGGATACGCAAGCAGAGAAAAAGAGAATGGCGTTGCCACTTGAATTTCGTGTTGGTATCATTTTCCTATATAGTTTTGACATTTCCTCTAGTAATCCTAACACTTGTAGGTGGCGGAAGTAGACCTGCAATGAAACACTGGTATAACTTTACAATTTCATTTTCGTATCTTAATTATGCGAGTAATTTCATTATATACGCATGTATTTTTCCAGATTTTAGACGGGAGATTGTAACGCTGTTTCATTGCGGTGACACGTTAAACCAGTAGACATAGCTTAACGATAATAGGGTTAAGTGCTTGTCGAAAATAGCGTGCAACGGAAATATATCTTAAAAGTATTTTTTGTCATTTGTTCTTTGTCGATGGTGTCTAGTTATGAGCAGTTGACTTGTTGTGATATTCACGAAAAAATGCCCAGGAAAAGACGAAGGTTTTCGTTCTATAATCACATCTAGTAGCCTATAGTTAGAAAGGACTGTTATTCGGTTCAATCGGGTGAATTTATAACTTCAGGATCCGCACTTTCTTACGTTGTATTAGAACAGAAAACTGAGTTTTAAGTTTCCTTTTTTAAAAAGTCTTGTTTCATTGGAAACATCGCCGATGTCTGTTTTTAATGGTTTCAGTGGTCATAGTTCTGCTCAGACTCCAGTGATGCCCAGACTCTGAGCAGAGCTTTGACCAGCACTGAAACCATTAAAACGGACAACGATGACTCCAGACTGCCCCCCTTAAAATGCTGATCCGTTCTTAACTCAAGGCGTGTAGCCAGTTTTCCAAGGGCGGTTCCAAATGTATTCCAAACGGGAAATAACATTTCCACCAAAAGGCATTTGTTCTAGAACAAGCCAACCCAACAGGACCTATGGTTTGTAATATTAAGCAAAAGTATTGGCACTTTTTAGTTGATTACGCACGTGTTGACATTGCAACTGCTCAACAGTAAAATGCCTGCATCAGTTATCGTTACACTTCATTACGAACGTGGGTATCTAGATGCATATTTTCTTAAAGCCTACGATTAGAAAATTTGAGCAGATTAAGCCAATTTCACTGCTTTGTAGCATTCCGGACACGTCTAAATCTTCTTAATCAAAATAGAAAATCGGATGAAACAAATTGGAATCATCAAATAGTGGTTTTAAAGTCTTTACTAAGAGAAAATAAATCATAAAGCGTTGACTGGGTTTTTACGGTTGAAACGATATTAGCCCGCCACTGTTGCATTGTGTTGAGATAGCAATCTTGACTGTCTAGTGCTGCCCCTATGTATAACGATAGCGGGAAAAACACGAACTAACAATATTCGCTTGCCAAAGTCATTGAACGGCTGTACTGGACAAACTATTTACCGATTTGCAGGCCGGATTCCAAAAAATTCTCTTGTATGCTAAATCTGCACTTCTCAACGTATAGAAATATTATACAAGCGCCACCAACTTTCACTTCATCCTGAAGTAGCTCCAATGAGTAGATGCCATTACAAAATTCCTCGTTTCCGAAGTAAATACAAAAAGAAGACGAAATCGAAAATATTCGACAAACAGCGACATTTATTAAAAGCAATGATAATATTGTACATAATACAACATAATTGTACATTAAATGACTAGATTTTTTTGTATTATAACGCACCAGTTTCCCTTATCGTAATAACTATGAATAACTTCAACGCCTGGAATCGTTTCGCATAAAGTTTCAAGTTCGCCTTGTCTGAACACGTGATAAAACCGATGAAAAACTGGATTACAATCTCGATCTTCCGACGTTTCGTTACTCGCCGCCGATCCAAGCGATAAGCGATTTTTCTGTTTGGCTTTCATGTGCCACGGTACGAGAACGTCCTGTTTTTCGAACGGAGTACGATTGACGTGAATCGGTAACGAATCGGACGATTCCGTTTGCGTCGACGTCGAAGCGTTACAGTCTGTCGGTGAATCGGTCTGAGTTGAAGTGCTCGCGAGATGTGAAGTATCAACGACTGTTTTCTGACTAGTATCGGAATTGTCGGTGTCAGTTTGTTGAGTAAATGCAATATTCTGATTATCATCACAGTTTAAGCCATCGGCGCGACCCTCCGCTTTGTCATTCGTCGCATCTTTCGCTACTTTGAGGTAGTTTGACTTTTCGTTGTTGAGCTCTTGTTCGAGAGCCCAAACATAAATGAGCGCTTTTCCGCCTTTACACAGAATATTCACGATCTCTTGTATCGCGGCCAATCGCCTTTCCTGTCATTTAAAAATAAGAACAATATTTACGGTTATTAACAGATTCATTTACGCAGGCAAATCAGTTGTCGATCCGGACAAAATCTCCAGACATGGTTTAATCAGAATTTCCCATGTTGTAACACGAGATATTTCTTAGTTCCGGTTCTGCCATCGTTGCCACTATGAGTTACCTCATAGCTGATCCTTCTAATTCACTGTTTGATATTTGCACAGTGAATTTCAGTGACACAGTTACTGATAGGTTGGCAATATGAATGAACTTCTTTCATTCTCAATGCTCATCAGACAATTTTGAAAAACGGCCAACTACATAGAAGTTCCATCGCCAACTTCGGAATAACTTTCATAAGCAATTGGGATGAAAATTGGTGGCGGCAAACAGTCATGTCGAGACTCTAATGTAAAATTTGAAAGGAGAAATGTCGAACCGGATTTATTAAGTTGTCGAGATAACGATTTTAATTTGTTTGTACATTACCTGAGTAGAAAGATGATGTATTACAGCGATACAGATACAAGCGTCGAACACAGGTCTAAGCGGCACCGACAAACAATCACATACAAACACGTGGAAATTTCGTTCGCGACAAATTTGAGCCAGATTGATACTGTGATCGTTACCAACCTGAAATTAGACGCAAAAATACTTGAAAATAAGGTTAGAATTATTACACGATTGAAAATAGGGAATTTAAAAAAATATTTGCTTACCATACAAATGCGTTTATTTACGCTGAGGTATTTTCCGTTACCGCAACCGACATCCGTAACGAGAGCACCATCGGGTAAACCTTGCAGGAACTCGGTCACTTTCGGCCACGGTGAATGACGCGTATCGCTGAAGTGACTAGCTATATCATTATATACCTACACATCAAGAAAATACTTAATCAGCAGATTAAGATTAAAAAATATTCCTCGTTTATTGAATTTTGAATTTCATACCTGATGGACGTGAGTTTTCTCGAGTTCGACGGCTTCTTCATCCGAAGATGGCACGTTCTTTCTGCAGAGATTCGCTTGAGAATCGCAAAACTTAGGAAATTCTGGAAGATACATCGCAGAATGAGCGGAAGGGGTGGATAGGAGAGAGTACTATGGTATATAAGAGCGATCCATAAGAGAATTGTCTAAGACTTTTGATAGAGTCAAATGATCGATAAACCCACAACAGGATCACAACTAAAACAAAATTCATTCTCGAAAAATAGTATCAGTATGATCGATTTCATCACTTCAGCCACATGATTGTCTAACTTACTGCATGTACACGGCTCCTGTCTAATAACACGGAATGTAAAAGACGTTCTCATTTCTCTTCGGATCAACGTCAAATCTTTCTCGATTTCGCCGGCCGCATCCGATTCCTTCGACGGTATGATGTCTGATTTACGAGGTGTAATACCGTGCGACCATAAATACCGCGATTCGCCGGACATTATTAAAACACTGCGACGCGGTAGAACAACGGGAACGTGGTAACCATTCGGGTGTCGGAAATCCATCACCACCTAAAATGAATTCATTGCTGAAATATCAACTCAAAATTTTCAATCATCTTATGCTATCGTACGCAAATGAAATTATAGCAAGATTATTTTCGAGTACTCAGAACTGCCAAACTCAGAAAGATGTCAGTACAATTTTTTGAGTTTGTCAGTATTTTCTTGAGGTTGTCAGTATTTTTCCCAAGAATAACGCGACACGAAAAAAGCTTCCAGTTCCTGTCCAAAAATGGAATTTCTAGCCAAAAATCTAATTGCTTTATTAATTCATAGCCCCATATTACAGTTTATGATTCATAAAGGTCTTATTATACTCGTAATTTAAAGCTTTTATTATATGCTTACCTGAGCACCGAGACTGAGTGATACGATTCCATCTTCAAATGCTGAATGTGTGTCGATATGGGGAGGGATGCCTAAACAAAACGAATGACACTTCACAATTACAACATTAGTACAACCAGGCTCATTAATGAAATTGGTAGTTAATCGCTTCTTCAGTCATGGCTCGAGGGAATATTAGCCATATTGCCCAATATGGTCTAGAATTCTCAATGCCTTTTGAAATAAGGTCGTTCATTCTTATAGACACTTGATAGCCCCCAAAACTCTGACAATCTCAGGGAGCCCTCTAAATATTTCAAATTGGCCTGTTTTTAGAATGCCCTCAATTTTCATTCAATCTAGCCCTCACCCTGAATCCACGCCTGATTTCAACACTCATTCTAATACTGGAAGTGGGGCATTCTTGCCTCTACTTTGGTCCCCACAAGAGCAACCTTTACACTACCTATTTATGAATGGTAATAACTGTTTGAAGTACAGGATTTTAAGATGGAGATATGAATCATTCATAACAGCTAATGAGAACTCACCTTGTCCAGGTGTGTACTGATTTATGGTCAACTGATTAGGACGATTTTTAATGCAACCGAGCGCCAGTAATCTATCAATCAATTCATCGCACTCGCTCGGTATCCCGTCCGGTAATGGGTGATCCTTGTCGATGTTATTCTTGCCGTAGATGAACTCGTAACCGAAGTGCTTCACACGTCTGTGTTTCATACTCCTTTCAACTAAAACAACAATGATTTAAACTGAACAAATTAAAATTGCAATTCTTCTACACGAGATAATTTGGCCTTAGTCGAACCGGTGTAGATTAAAATTTGACCTGTGCTTAATTAGTGTTCGCACGTAAATGTCTCATTACTGAAATGATATCGAAATGCTGCTATGGCAAATGAGGTGAGACGCTTCCAGAACCAGTCAACATCTGCACTTGCTAAAAATTGGCATGTGTCTGGTCCGATATTTTACGTTGGGCCATATTTAGCCTGTATCCACCAGGACCCATTAGACACCAGCGTTAAACCCAGGCCTAATCTGGCACAGGCCAAAAGTGCCTGAATGATCGTGGCCATAATCTTGTTCACTCATCCTATTCCCTGAATTATGGCATTGATTATGTAATTGCGCATCATATTACCTTTCGCTCCACTGGCTTCGTCAATTAAGGTTTCATCCCACTTAATACAATCTAACAGCCTCTCTTCATACGCTTCATCCACAAAGTTAGGTTTCAGAATTAGGCCGGGAGGTGATCTTTGGTTCATCCGACACGGTTGAGGAACTGAAAATGAATTAATTTTCAGCAGGGAAAATATTATCTAGAAACAAACATAATGAAATCAAGATGTACTTCTTATCATCCTACAAGTATAAACTGTCAATATGCATAACTCCCAACAAGCTTACTAATGTGGTAAGAAGATATTTACCATTCTCCACGAAAGCTGTATAAAACTTTACTCCACAAATAGAAATCTCTTCAGGGCATTTCAACAGACGTCCATTCGTGTGTATGTGAGCTTTTTCAGCTGTTTCTACATCACAGAACGACACAAACGAATACGGTTTTCCGGGTAACATGACGATCGCTTGAATCGCGCCGAATTTGTGGAACATTCGGTGTAGTTCTTCCCTCTTGACCTGATTTCCGAGACCACCATTGCCGATGTACAAGTTCTGAAAAAGAAACGAAAAGGATGGGGAAAGATATATGTTGTTTATGTTGAGAAATGTATGCACGATATTCATTCATTATCTCAAAACAATGACAATTTCATCCATTAAGGGGTAAGCTCTATCGTGATTCAATTCACCCATCAAATAAGGGTTCATCGGTTCTCACATTGTTTGGTGGAAAGAGACAACTGATTTAGGATCAGGATTTGGGTACGCATAACTCAGAGAGGGAATGAGCCAATCCTGGAGGTAATGCAATACCAGACCAAGCGAGAACAAACCCCTGACAGATCATTAGTAGTTCATGCGAGAAACACACAACAACTGACATGATGTTATTTGCTCCTCATAAGTATTTGATGTCAGTCATGAAAGATCAACTTTTCTCCATTATCTGTAAATGCTTTCCTTGAAACCTTTAATGCTGACAGACAGAAAATTTTATGATCTCGCTAAATTAATCAGTAGAATTCCTTCAGATAATGAGCTGAGATAGACTTGTTTTTGCCATTATAGACGGTGTTGAAAGACTAGACAACACAGAAATTGACTTCACAAAAACTGTTGATAGAATTCCAGTGTAAGAGGCCTTTGATAAGACTGTTTGAAGGCTTGATCTGGGGGATCTCATTTTATTTTAAATGTATAACTCCCAGAGGGAGTGAGCCGATCCTGGAGGTACTGCAATACCAGGCCAACTCGTGGCGAAGGCGGAGCAAGCCCCTGACTCTTCACCTAGTGCCAAAAATCAGTTTAATATCGAAGCTCCCCGATGGGGAGCGTATCAGATATTAAGCTGATAAGAACAGATACTACACTTTGATCTTAGCCAATAGGCCGAGAAGCGATACCGTCCAATGTACGCCATTTCATATATTTGTCCAACATTAGATATTTACATTAAGTGCGACAGATGAAAATGTACGCAGTTTATATCATCCTGAATAGTTTTAATCTTTGATAGAACGTTTGAATGAAAATAGAATTAATTTCTTATATTTCGATATTAAGTTCGAGCTACTTTAACAGATCTAAATGCATTTAATTGTAGATCTTATTTATTTTCCAAGAAATTTGCCGACTACGAATAGTCATAATGTACTTGAACTCCAAGTAAAACGTTAGTGAAACGTTCAGCGGACAAAAATACCACCCCTTAGGCGCTTTGTGTAATAGCACACACACGAGTTCAAATCATCATTCAATCTAACCTATCACAGATTGAGTAGATCGTGTAAAGCCAATCAAGTCTAGCTTAGTTCACATATGGACGTATAAACTAAGTTTATACGTCCATGGTTCATACTACTATCTGAAGATTAACTCGGACTGTTTTGAAATCAAACATTGACTTAAGTTGGAGTTTTCCTCTAGTAGAATAAAGTCAGCTTATTCAGCGTCTTTCTTCGACACTTATGGTTATCTAAATCTTGATAAATTTCTATACAGTCTATATCTATTTATCCAGAGTTAAACTAGATAAAATGCCGTGCAATGTTTAGTAATACCAATCGGATGATGTAATGATGGACCACAGAAAACTGCGCGAGGTGGACACAGATATAGTAAGGCATGCACCAGTTAAACTAGAATGAATCCTGGGAGAAAAATCCCATGCAAGAACCAATCTGAATCAGATAGTGGACTGAGACTGACTTGGTTTTCCCATTATAGCAGAGTACAGCATTGGAAGACTAGCCAACACTGAAGTTGACTGAATAAAACATTCCAGCATTTTCAAGACTATTTGAAGGCTGGATTTTGGGGTTCTCATTTTATTTTCTGCATAACTCCCAGAGGGAGTGAGCCGATCCTGGAGGTACTGCAATACCAGGCCAACTCGTGGCGAAGGCGGAGCAAGCCCCTGACTCTTCACCTAGTGCCAAAAATCAGTTTAATATCGAAGCTCCCCGATGGGGAGCGTATCAGATATTAAGCTGATAAGAACAGATACTACACTTTGATCTTAGCCAATAGGCCGAGAAGCGATACCGTCCAATGTACGCCATTTGATATATTTGTCCAACACTAGATATTTACAATAAGTGCGACAGATGAAAATGTACGCAGTTTATATCATCCTGAATAGTTTTAATTTTTGATAGAACGTTTGAATGAAAATAGAATTGATTTCTTATATTTCGATATTAAGTTCTAGCTACTTTGATAGATCTAAATGCATTTAATTGTAGATGTTATTTATTTTTGCGAGAAATTTGCCGACTACAAATGCATATAATTATCATAATATCAATAATAACCTTCACCTTTGTGGAGCTCGCAAATGTAAATACCACCCATTAGGCGCAACCATTACAATGCGTGGTTCACACACAGCATGAGCTTAGTGTAAACTATAATAGCCTCTGTACACTAATAATGTTAAAATTATATCAGATGATTTTAGAAGCTATTGACTCAATCTTAAATTCAACACAATCAAGACTTAGGCCTAGATGATCAAATAAAGCCATCAATATCTAGTTTAGGCCCTTGTTAGGCCTATACACAATCCTTGTTTTGAGTCGTAGATTTTACGAGATGTAGCATATTTCACAAAAATGACACTATTAGATTAGCTAATCACAACATTTAGAGCTGAATGCATGATTTAAGCAAATATGTGAGGTCATTTTTCAGTATGGATTGGAAAAGTGAAATGAACAACGCCAACCAATGAGTAACGCGCAGAGTGGCCAAGGCTAACCTAATACATGAACCATTACAATTACAATTGTAAACATCTATCGCATGGTATTCCTTTTAATGCCTTATGTAATGTTATTTATCAATTAAAGACCAATTACTTAGTAACTGATATCACAGCTGGGATAAATCGAGTAGCCCCCCCATCCTCGCACCCCTGCCTAAAAAACATGAAAAAAACTTGCGGTATCATTTGTGCCTAAAACTGAGGAATGATTAAAACTTCATCACTTCAGATAGCCTGTGATTGAAAACCTTTTCATAAATTTTTGCGACGCTGTTCCTTTCAAAACTTAATAGATACAATACAGGTGAACACGAGGGTCCAGTCAGGTGGTTGTTGTGGAGCTGCAACAACCTCCAAAACCATGGGCGATCTTCTTGCCTTAAAAACCCTTTTATTGTCAGATTCATCAGTTAATCATATAAGTGTAATAATTCCTACCCTTGTTGAGTGATCTACGGTCATAATCCCGTCGTGTTTCATCAGTATCTTATTAGCTTTTACTTGTTTTTTCATCATTTTTCGTTCCATTTTACTGAACATCGTGCTGAAATCGATCGAGACGAAATGTTTACGGAGCCACCCTTTTAGCACTACTTATTGCGCACCGATACTGTTCGAACCCCGATATATCTTTAACAGTAAAATTTCAAACACATATTTTTACATGAAAAATAAACCGCTTAATTACGAACATGTATCTACGAATAATTTATTAAAATCCTTGAAAAGATATCGCACATTCAGAACCGGAGCCTGCCGTTTAGAGATCCGTGCGAGTCCTCAGGCCTCAGGTACTCACAAAATGGCGACGTTTTGCTTAGGTCAAGAAAGTTTCAAAAATTGGGAAAAATCGGGCAAAGCTGAGTTGTAAGTGATCGCAGCCGATTTATTTGTACACCTCCATAAACAAATACATGTTCAGCATCAATAGAATGTTAAATTTGAGTTGCTTACGAGTGAAATGTGCGTTTAAAATGTGATTGAATTTCACTGGCATTTTATTATTCTCACACACACCACCACATACATATAGTCTCAGTCTCAGTCAGCATCATCATCATCCTGCCTGGAAACCAGCCTCAATCAACGGGGCCCGGTTTCACGATAAAGTTTAAGCCTACAACGATTACGTTTTAATTGTTGTCTTCATTGAAAACATGAAGTAACCAATGGCAATTACACCAAAAATTTGAGTTTAACTTGTTTGTGAAACTGGGCCCAGGCTGATTATTCTGCTGGTACACAGGTTGTCGCAGTGATGGTGGAGACGGGTCTGAGAGGCCGGTTGTAGCTCGAGTCCTGGGAATGCGTTCAGATGCTAATTCAGTCCCTCGCGTTAAAAGTCTGTATCATACAAACAATCGATGATAAAGTTGAGTGATGATGATGATGATGAATTTTTTTACAGTTTGAAGTCTTGCAAGTTAGCGATAAAAGGTGAAGGAACTGAATCGATTTGGACTGCGACGAAAGAGAAATCATTGAAAAGATGTCTACACGAGGTCTGCTGGCAAACTATCAAGGGTTCATTGAAGCAAGATCTTGCTGTTTTAGCCCTCAATGAAGTTTCAGTAAGTATATTCTGAAGATTAATGTAACTTTTCTTCAGATAAGCTATTATTGAGATTATAATGCCCATAAAAGTCTTGCACAAAAAGAGATATTCTCAGGATTTACAAACTTTGAGGGTCTGTCGTTTATATCACTTTTGACCAGTCATATAGTATAGTCACACCAAAAAAGCACATTGCTGCTGTGCACAACACAGCAGGATCTGTAGATCAGTCATAGCCTAGAGAATTACGTCTTCCTTAAGTCCTTTTAGAAGTAATTTTACCCAGGGACACTACATTACTATATTGGGTTCATCAAACATGACCTGAGTCCCAGAATTTAATATTTTAATATTCTTAATGGTTTGTTAATTCTTTCTCTTTGTAGGACCTGCATCCCGATGTGTCTTCGCTGTTAGCCGACGTATTGTCTTTGATTGGTACGACTGATTTAAATTTCTACACATTTTTCTGTGATGTCATCACATGAGGGGTTTCTCGAATGCTAGTTTAGGTGTTTAATATAAAGCGCTGTGAGGTAAGGTTGACAGAGAGAGAGAGATAGAGAGGGAACGAAACGAAGGAGGTGGTACGCCCGTTCTCTGAAGGTTCGCTTGAATCTGTGCGAATAAGAAAGATGAAGTGGCGCTACTTCAAGAAGTGTGAGAAGATTCGGAGGTTGCATTAATGTCTTAGTGAAATTTGCTGGGGAAAAGTTGAGTATAATGATGTCTTTTTATGCGAAATCGTTTTGATTAGTGGCGCCGGTGTATTTTGATGGAAGTTCCCCCCGCGCCCTTGAGAGCTCTCGGGAGTTGTCTGTTGTCATTTACGTAGCGTTCGGGTAGGCCTATGTTATCTCTGTCTACGGTGAATGAACTATGCTATTATTCTTGAGAAAGCAATGATTCCCCACTTGAGCAATCACGAAGCGCAAATCTAGACTTTATTTAAGAAAATTTGAACGCGCGTGTGCTGAAATCAAAAAGTGACTCTTAAGTCTACGCGGCAAAGCTTGAGTTCAAACCCTGTTGTGCTTTTGGAAGAAACTGTTATGAGCTAAGTTAGTTCATCGTGGGGCTATGAGCTAAGGGTGACGTCAATGATATCGACTAGCTACTTAGATTAAGCGATCATCCAAGATATCTTGTGAAGATGCTAGCTACCGTGTTGAAAGTGGAATAATCCGATGGTCTTCGTGAGTAAATAACGGAGAGGATGGATATCGGTGTAAGCTGATTTGGATTAAAACGTACAAGAATGGATATTCGTGTCGTGGATTTGAAATATTGTCGATATTCATATCTCGATTGTGTCGAAATGGAATATAAATCTTTACGTAAATTGCGAAATATGGATTATTGTGCTGCTGTTCCTTTACACACGGATTTAGGATATTTGTGGTGATCAGTTAATCCGCGATGTGGAATGAATATTAGAATTGAAAGTTAAATCGATTTCAAAGTATTAAAAACGATGTTTTGAAATATATTGTTTCTCAGAATTTTAAATTCAAAGTCCAAAAATAAAATACAACATATTTTGTTGAATTGTCTATACACCGTGTATATGGTTTAGTTTAAGTCAGTCAGTTAGATCAAGAGTCAACTTCCATTGAGAAGAAATCCTTGAAATCATTTTGGCCATTTCCCCTCGAGAAAGATCGATAAAAAAGTGAAGTTTATTTAGCACCAGTAAATAAATTGAATTAAAAACCTCTGAAAAACCATCTACCGAGTACGTCCTGGCTTTCGCCTACTAGCCTTCGTGGTAGCACTTTCGATATGGTCCTATCTCAGATAATCACAGGAGGCTGGTCCAAATTACAATTCTGCTTTGAAAAACTGTAACTGAAACGAAATAAAGCAGGTAAAGTGAACTTTGTTCATAGAATTTTGATTCTGAAGAATAAAAAATTTGGGATATGCAAAAAAATAAATATGCACGATTACTGTACATTTTGACGCTTAGCTTTAAACTGGGCAATTGTTAATACAGAAAAATGATTGTGTTGATAATTATATCTAGCGAGATATCTATAATATTGATGGAAGATTGTACAATTGTGGATGTGTGGCTAATATTTACAGATGTAGAACTTCTATGTAACGATGACAAGTCGCAGAGGGAAAAGTTTATTGCGTTAACTAGAGCCTGCATGGTAAGTCGCATACGAAAGTTGCCTATGATGTAATAGATACGATATTCGAGTCACATTTTTCTTCGGATAAGAAAACGACGTACGTACGTACCATAAAGCTATAGCGCCATCAGTTATGCGCGGCTGGGTCATTTACTTTATCACTTGATTGTCGTTCACATAAAAAAGCTAACTGTGTTGCCAGTTGCTTTGTACATATATATATATCTATGAATTATATTGATTAAGAATATAGAATACCTATTCCATTTGTATTCTGTCCATTTTTGTCTGGTCTATAAATCATGATTTCTGTCTGGTTTCGTTATTGGATTTGGGAATACAGCAAATGTCAGACGAGTTGTGTAACGTTTCATAATTCATGTACGGCTGTCGATTCGGAGCCGTTTAAAGACCATAAACGTCCATTATTTCCGCGTCGATATAAAGACGAGGAAAAGATTATCCACCCGTATTATTCTATCGTTCATTTCCGCGCAGGTTTTTATCTGCGCGACTGAAAAGTAGAAAATGGAATCTTTAATCCATCGCTGGCTCGGAGCCTGTTCGATCTTCGATGAAATTCTGATGATAAATTTTCGTTTAAAAGAAAGTATAGAAGAATGATGATAAAGCGTCAAATGTCTCGAAGGGATGGGTCTAGGCTTGAGATTGAATGATACCTATTCGAAGATTCCTATGATTTATCGAAAGTTTAGACCGGTAGATGTCGAAATAACACCTCAGATATTTGGAATGAAGTTTTTCTCGGTTTCAGCCGACAATTCCCGAGTCACTTCTGAAGGAACGACTCGACACCGATACGCTCGAACAGGTCGGCCTCGTTCAATCGAAATCAGCTTTTCAGACGAAATACGTCAAAACAAAGACCAGATTATAGTAAGTACGGCGGTTCTCGGTTCTCACTAGAGTTCGATATAATATTCGCATTTCATCGCGATGTTGATTCTTGATTTTAGCTATAAACAACAGAAATTCAATCTACTCCGCGAAGAGAATGAAGGCTACGCTAAACTGGTTGCCGAACTCGGTCAGGATTCGACAACAGTCGACAACATCAAATCACTAATCGGTATGTTACTCCTCGAAACCGATAAGTACATGCCTTCATAAAACCAAGTTTTCAAAAATCTTATTGATTGATAATTTTTCTGGTTACTTCCTCATATCTTCAGGTTGTTTCGACTTGGATCCGAACCGTGTATTGGATATTATACTGGAATCGTTCGAATGTCGTCCCGAGTTGGACGCGTTCTTCGTTCCGTTGATCAAATGTTACATCAGCGCTTCGGACGTCATCTGTCACATGATCGGGCACAAGTTTCACTTTTATCAGGTGAGAGCTGCGAATAACGCGGATTAATGCAATATTGACATATACTGCATATAACGCACAATGTGGTAACACATGGTTAGATTGATAGATGGCATATAAATCAAACTGCTATCGACGTACTCAGATACCTGCCTGCAGACACTCGGAGATTTCTTCCTTTTCCATGTATTCTGCCGATCAGATTATGCGGCAATAGTTTATTGAGTATGATAACATAATGGGATGGTCGAATCTAAATAGATCATTCTGATTTCTCGATCGAGGTGTTTTGATAATAAGCGTTTGAAATCGAGAAGCGTTCTTAATAGGCAGCGTATCAGTTAAAAGTTTGTTTGCCTTCATAGTTCGATACTTATACAACGTTTTCATATTGAAATAGAGAATTATCCCGTTTATTTGATTTGAATTTTACGTCCCTTACAAATCCACGATACCTGCCTGGAGCGAAACAGTCGATATGATTTCGAAATCGAACATCGAAGTACAGATATCGTTGTGTTTGATCGGTTGAATTTACATTTTGCCACACATACTGCATGATAGGTCATTGTTAGTGATATTAAAGTGGACGGGGA
Organism: Tubulanus polymorphus; assembly: GCF_964204645.1. Taxonomy (NCBI): domain Eukaryota; kingdom Metazoa; phylum Nemertea; class Palaeonemertea; order Tubulaniformes; family Tubulanidae; genus Tubulanus; species Tubulanus polymorphus. The sequence continues at coordinate 22,142,366 of NC_134029.1, forward strand.
TGCGGTGTTGAATTACATGACAAAGCTGCATGTACTATTTAGATTAGTACTGCTGTATGAATTATTTCCTATTTCTCTGTAATTTTCAAACGAAACAACCAAAAAATCAAGAAAGACGTTTTGAATTTTCTTTATTTTTACGTAGGAAACACAAGAGTTCCAGACCCCTGCTTCGCTGTATAAAGTCACAGCCCTTTTGCTTCACCATCGTCTGATAGAATTAGACAGTCTATATCCACACGTAAGTACGACTGACTCAGTACTCATTGTTTCACATATGGTCGGTGTCGGGTTTTCTCGGGGATCTTTTTATTCTGCTTGTTCATATATATATATATATATATATATATATATATATATATATAAAATGGATAATATGCGGGCGCGACACTTGTGAGCCGTAATCGATCAATACTGCAGGTCACTAGCCTATTGCTCTTCATAATGTAATGATGAAATAATTTTTTCCTGATTCTATTAATATCGAGGTCGGCTTTGTTCGGTCATCAACTGCCACTAACGGTAACTCGCGAGGAGAGTTTTTTCATCTGCGCAGTCGATTCATCATTGCGAGAGTCTCTGTACCGATATTGTCAGTCGAAGGAAATCAGACCTTAGCACAATTTCCTGTAAACACAAACACCCGATTACGTATGAGTTTACGTAAAAACCTGATTGATGTGCGCTGTCCCGGCCGCCCGCAGTTTATTGGTCTCTGACTTCATTTTAACTGTGATTGATCGCGTCTGGAATACGGCCATAAACTACTTTGTTGTCATCATTACGAAATTCCGGCAGCGTCAAAAATCTTCTTTAATTTTGACTCGTTTGAAATTTATGAAAAGTCTCTCTACTTATCGGTTCTAAAAAAAAAAAATCCCTTACGTGTTAAGAATTAGAGAGGCAAAAACTTAGAGAGAGTATATCATTGGAACAAGTGGTATGCATAAAGTGTTGTTAGTAGGGTTCATTTCGCAAAAAAAATGATATAAGATGATAAACTAGATGATGAATCAGTTAGATTGAGTTAAACCTATTTGTGAAATATTGCTGAAGTTGAGTGTTTTGCAGCGGTGTCAAATTTGATTGATTTAGTGAAGTGTTGATGATGTGTTCAGCTGCTCAGTGACTTCTATTTACAAATGAGGCAAGAGCCCGCTGACTTGATATTGGTTTAATGAAAATAGAAGATATTCGCCTCACCAATTATTAGGCCTGTAGCTAGAAACTAGAACTCTCATAGTCCGTACAATGCCTCGATTCCTTAAAAACTCGTCCAAATGGAAAATACATCTAAAGGGCTTTAAACTCCTTCAATTTGCGATATAGCCTATTAGAAATTTTTGTCTAGTTTGTACTTGTACAGTAAACTACGATTCTGGAATGCCTAAAATTGCCAATTTTAGGATTTGTTTTTACCCTTTCAGGTGGTTACCAAATTAGAAACCAAAATTAGGTAGTCATAAAGATAAAAATAACAGAACCATTTAATTAACGGTTTACCAAAGTAAATAGTACCAATTTAAGAGGAGTCGACTGTAATCGGGATATGAAAGTGATGCAGACGCCTCCAAGAGATATGAGATTTTTCCTTTAAAAACTCCTTATAATACCAGAATGACTGATCTGTAGGGACCCTGACTCTTTCGAAGATGAAATGAGTGAATTTATTTAAATTACTTCAGGTCGGAATGTTTAGAAAGTTAATGCAACTACCGGCGCTCTCGTGAGCGGTCGCTGCTCGGTCGAAATGGTCACAATTTCACAGTCGATGGAGCGCGAACGCTACGAACAACGTTCGCGGATTATTGAAAATCGTTTGCGGTCGGTTTCTGTTTTATTGCAATCTGTCAGATTTCAGGGTCAGTATCTCGTCGGGGAAACGTCGGGTAATCAAGCAGCAGCAGCAGCAGCAGTATCCGTCTCTCTAAGGATATCAAACAAACAAGATTTTCACTTCTAATGAGATTTTAAAAATGCTCTTCAAATTTAATAGCCAAAATTTCTCAGTAGTAAAAAGTTCGACACCGATCTGGGTTTTTCAAATTAAGAACGCACCATTTGAGCGCAGGCCTGCGTGAAACGAAACTTTGCTTTGATATTGCCTGTCGATCGCCACAGTATTGAGTTTTAGCTGGACCAGCGATAACAGCCGATTTAAAAACATGTTTGAACGCACAGTGTTGATTTGGTCTGTTCCAGGCTAATTGTGGAACTAAATGTATATGAAAATTCATCAATATGGCAGTCAGCACGTCCTATCGTCGGGCGTATCGGTAGCACCTCCTGCCGCTCGGTGTATCGGTAGCACCTCCTGTCGCTGGGTGTATTGGTAGCACCTCCTGTCGCTGGGTGTATCGGTAGCACCTCCTGTCGCTCGGTGTATCGGTAGCACCTCCTGTCGCTGGGTGTATCGGTAGCACCTCCTGTCGCTCGGTGTATCGGTAGCACCTCCTGTCGCTCGGTGTATTGGTAGCTAATAATGATTGTGTTGCACTACGATCACTATTGGAATGTCAATATATGATGTGATACACAGACACTGCTCTCTCTCTCTCTGTTCTCACTCCTCTTCACAGTTATTAATTATTAGCCATATTTGTATGTACGTGCAATTTATATACACCGAGTAACTGTGAAAAGACGACGAAGTGCGTCTAGTTGTTAGATCTCTTGTTCCGGCGATAATGGCAGGAATAATCTATAGCACGTTCGATCAACCACAGTCCCTTATTTAACTGTGACGCCCGCATCATTCACCGAGTCGTACGAAAAACGTTCAAATCCAAATATTAGGGTCCCTGCGGTCAGCGAAAGTGCTGGAAGTTCAGGGAATTTAATAATATCTATTCCAGGTCTTTGAAAGTCATGGAATATCAGCTCTTTAGTAATGATATGTTCATGTTTTCCGGTCGTAATCAAGTATATTTTTAGGCTCGGATATTTTTTCCCCTATGAGTTTCAAAGTCCCAAATTTTGGAAGTCATGGAATTTTGGTGTTCAGTGTCAGGAAATAACGCAAAGTCATTTGGTAAATTATTTATCGGCTGAACCCTGCGAACGTCGCCGTTACGCGACTTCAATTATTGCCTCTTTAATTTCTACGTAGGCGTAGATATCTAGTATAATCTTAATCGCTGGGAAGGGCCACCACCACCACCACCGCGATCAAAGAATTCATGAAAGAATCAGTTTTTTCCGATCGAAAGATAGTTGAATGGCAAGCAAGCAGGCGCGAGCTGTAAGCCGGAGATATCAACTCCTTTTCATTAGTTGTTTACTCGATATAAATGATGGAATAGTAGTAGAGGCACGTCGTGAATTAATAACCACCGACCGTCTGCCCGACCCCCGAGTGATAATCCTTTCTCTCTCATTTCGCTGTTGCATTAATAAACGGCTAATAGTTTTATGTGATCGTCTTTGATCTTGCCTTAGGGACCGAGTCGGGCAACATCGCGTGGCGTCGATACAATATCTTCATTCATCAATTTGTATTGGTCAGTCAGGAATGAGTGCGCAATGTATTGATTTTACTATTACATTGGATTTGCGGAAATTGTCATGTTGCGTTTCATCGAATCTGCGGCTATCTAATCCTCGACCGCAGCATAAATCGATCGGATGAATAACATCTCGGAAGAAGCCCCCAAACCCCTCGGGCACGTTGTAGCTTGTGCTTGACCTTTTTATATCGATGACATTGGCAGCGGTGAATCAATTACGGGGATGAGATTGGCGTGACAAATGTGGAAAATTCTCGAAGTTGAAAAATAGCGGAAAAACCTTTACATTTACAAAAATGTGCGAGATTTTGATTGCACTTTTCTGCAGAATGTTTTATAGGCGATGCCTTCGCTTCTTGTCATCACAGCATTATTCAGCGAGAAACTAGGCAACAGTTTTGCGCCGTTTGTCACAGTTCAAAATGTGAAAATTGCACGATGCACCGATTTCACCCTCGCAATTATTATATATGAAGCAATTATTCACTGAATATGAAAAAGTAAATTCATCTTTTATTACTGAATGTTATATAGTATTTATTTTCATACACAAACACGACGTTTTTTTCATTTATAACTCTTCGGCTGCTTTGTTTCTCCTCGATGTACAAAGGAAATGATGATCAGCGCCCGGCGAGCGCGTTCCGCGTACATTGTTATCGGTGAATCGTCGTTATATCACAAGTGGTGACTTCGTTCACCGGCGTAAATACAGTCGTTATTCGAATCATGAAAAATACTTACATATAAAGCAAAAAATACCTGATTACAAACACGTATTTGTGAAACGGTCCTTCTATTTAGGATCCGACGACGTACATCCCAGCTTACGTTATGAAAAGCTATCGAACCTAATTACGCTATATTTCATATTGGTATTTTCTGTCACAAATGCGGAACGATCGGAATAAAGCAGGGTTCAACGATAGGACAAATGCAATAAAAATAGAATGCCGCTTATTTTTTCTTTAATTACGGATAAAAAGATTCACATAATTATGGCAATATAATCATGCTTAATAAGCTCGTAATTTAAGTGGTTTTTCTATCGGCAGTCAGCGCACATGTTCAGTGGATCGTACAAAATCTGTGCAATGGCTGCGTTTGAAGGGCTTCATTTCATTACAAATAATACATTAATACATCTATATAGATTTATATGATATTATATTTAATATGTCGTACCGATGATATTACGGTGTCTCATGAATTCGTGCTTTCTATTTCCCGAGGAGATATAGAGTCGTTCGATGTAAATTATATTTCAGTTGATTCGATTAATTCCCTTTTTGTCATGGATTAGTAGAATCTTTTTCTAGAAATTTCTCCGAGCCGGGCGTATGCGTTCTACTTTCTGGGTTGCATGTTCTACGCTGCTCTTATCACCGCTGACAATTGCGTCTCACTATTGACCAGTTGCGACGGATCACTTCACCTCACGAGCTATATCGTATTTTTTTCTACATCATATATATTAGTTTTTCTGTTGATCACCTGCTGAAAGTATGGATTAGTATTAGCAGCTGGATTTGTGGTGGTAGTCATGGTATAACTACTTGCATCAGCTTTAATCACAACTTATATACGATTTATAGTTGGTAGGATGTTATCAGATCTCAGATTTTAACTACCGGTAGTTTCATGTTAAGGCGTTTGTCAGATTTCAATAAGTCGTCCCATGATTGATGGTGTATAAATTTATTCTCAAGGTTTTTCGACGAAACCGCGACATCAAGAGAAACGAAATTCGAATTGAAAAACTGAGATCCCATCGGTCTACGTCAGTCATTGGAAAGATTTCCTCGAATTTTTGGAAAAATAAATAATGTTACCCAACATTCGGAAAATTAAAACCCGCTTTGTACCTATTGTTCGTATAGTGCGACAAATCTAGAAGTTTTTCTGCAAAATAATCACTTTTTAATCGAAATATTTCGTGGAAGTAAGAAATATTCCTACGAATTATTTCGACGACTAACGCAACGTTTTTTTAAAGCCTATTATCACAAGTTTAGACCAAAGTCACTGCGGACCGATGGCGATATCGACAACGCATCAGATTCTGAAAAGCCTTTCGGAAATCCGGGTTGAAAATACGATAGATGATCGGATTGACCATCGAGCCCGTGTAACCTAACCACTCGAACGCCGTAATCATCTGAGGGGTGATATACACCTGACACGACTCGCACACGCCACCTATAACGTACGTCGAGAAAAACGGCAAATAGAAAACGACGAAGACGACGAACAGAATGCCGAGTATGTGAACAGCTCGGCGTCCTTTGTGCACGGATTCCTGAGCGGTGCGGCGCACGCTCGAACGAGTCGAACTCATCTCGTGTCCGGTCGAATCGGACGGCACGCGTTTGATGATCAGTTTCACCTTACTGCTACGATGCGGGTTCAACGCGTCGGTTCCGTTGCTGCTCGTGCGCGTGATTCGCGCGCGTTTGAATCGGTCGTTCTTCACCGATCCGTGACTCGAACTGCGACTGTTGCGACTAGTCGTCGAACTGCGGCTGATTTTTCTCTCTTTACTGTTGTTTATTTGTTGTTGTTGTTGTTGTTGTAGCGATTGTTGACGGTAGATCGACTGATGTTGATAAACGGTGGTCGTTTTCGTCGAGTCGTACGACGAGGACGTCAACAACGGTCGCGTTTCGTGAACGTTCGTGCGGCCGTTCGCGACGAGCAGTTGAGTATCTTTCTCCGGCGACGACGCGCCGCAGCTCAGCTGTCTTTGGATAATACTAATTTGCGAATTGCGATGCTGGCAGGGGGAGCCGCCGGACGATACGAGCGACAGTTCGTTCTCGGACGATTCCGACAGCTCTTTCATTTGTTTCGACGGCGACACGAACGCGAGTTTCGTCTGTTTTTTCAGCGTGATGATCGTCAGTATGTACGTTACTAACATAATGAACAACGGGAGGTAGAACGATATGACGGTCGCCGAAACGATGAACGTCGTGTTCGTCGGGCCGCAGCCTTTATACGATCGGATCGGCTTCTCGAACACTAACGTCGATATGAACAGCGGTCCGGCGATGCACAACGCGAGCACCCACACCAGGCAGATTTTCAACGCGATGTAACATTTTCGCTTCGACTGCCGGTATTTGATCGGGTCTTTCAGCGCGAAATACCGGTCGATCGATATCGTGCACAAGTGTATGATCGTCGACGATGTGAATAACACGTCGAGGCTGTACCAACCGAGGCAGACGATTCTATCTACTGGTAAACGACCTACAGAAAATATATACAAAATCATACGCGTTAGAATTCGTGAAAATAGAATAAATGATTTCTTGAAAAATAACACAGATATATTGCTTAATATCGTCGACGATGAATAATCGATGATATAAATTGTATGATACGAAGGATCAATAAGAATGAATAAATTTTGGGTATTTGAATATCGATTATTGAATTGAATTTACTGGCAACCAGTCCAGCACCGATATATTGATTACGTAGTGCGAATCCTCAAAAAATAATTATTGAAATATATAAAAAATTAAATAGGAGTTATGAAATATTTTAAATTACGAAAATTAGAATTTCGCAATTCACAATTGTAATTGCTATTTTGAAACGCCAATATTGATGCACATCGACTCACATAGAACTCCTTAAATAACGCATAATAGGTATCAATGGGCAAAGACATTTTTGTACAGTTGTTACGGTGTCAACTCCCATGTGTGGGAAAACAACCTAAAGATACCCATATTATTTGAATACCGGGCAACATTTCTCGGGCATCGGTGCTGAAAAAATTGCATCTGTTTTTAGTATGTACTCTTATCAAATGTTCACCTTATGAAGTGATGTCTAGTGTCATTAATAGTGTTCCTGTAGTGTTAGAGTATCAGATATCGGAAACGTAATCAATTCATCAGTCCGACTGTGGTATATACAGCCCCTCTCACAGACCCTGTATTAGTTTTTATTGTATTGAAGAATTGTCGGGTATTGTTTTTCCTTGAAAACAAATGTTTCGCATCGATGTTTTGGAATGACCCTTTTGACCATCTGTTGATCGCATGCGTTTTATGAGTTGGCATGTGTCCGATTAGCGGGCGAATGTTTCTCATATCATCGCCGGATGTTGCGTCTGTTGCTATTGATGGCGAGCACGAGAGAGAGAGACAACCTGTCATCGGTTACCTTCAGCCGCGGCGGCACGCAGGCAGGCAGGCGGCAGAGATTGCCTCCTCTTCGCCGATGGTGCTCCGTGTCATCATCGATTCCTGGCGCGCGATGCTGATGTTCGCTCGTTTAAAGGCCGGCGAAAAGGAATCCATTCAGAACAAATTTGTGTTCATAAATGTTGAATGGCGAGTGCGTGTTTGATCTCGTATGGAGCGGTATTGACGATCTTTTATTGGCCGTGATGAATATCAACATCTCTTCCCGAGGTTGAGGCGAAACCGACCAATCCTGTCGGAATGTGTGCACCGTAGATAAATGTGTTTTTTGTTTATGGAAACGCGATAGTCTTCAAGGCGATAATAGACCGCTTTTCTAGCGTTCAGCGCCATTATCTGTAAGCACCACAGGAGAAATTCCGTATACTGAATCATGCCGCATTGATCGGCGCTCTCTTATTCCTTGATCTGTCTTATGGAATTAATGGTCGAATCGCCAGTTGAATTCCTCCCACTTCTCGTCGTGAAAGCATCAAAAAGTCTTCTTGTTCAAAAAGTAGATTCAATATATGACGAGGGTATATCGCATGTGTCAAATGTAAAGCCGAGAATAAAGTATAATCAAATAGAAGTAATACGTGATAATGCTGCGCTCGAAATGTTCAGATATTTCAGGCTTCACAATTTCTTTTCTCTCTTTATCAGATCGTTTTTTAAAGACACTGGCAAAATGTCACGAAGTAACACATAAAATGCGCGCGGTGTAAGATTTCTTCATGTTTCGACGGATGAAAACCTGACTGCCGTCTGCGTTCGAGTTTCATCGGATCATCTCATAATACATGTACGCAGCCTACTCAGACATGAGTTAGATCATCAAAGATTGTCAGTTCTCGAGAGAAGAGCAGTTCGTAGAAAACTCAAGGTTGAAGTTATAATCATCAGACGCATTTCTCGTTTTGTGATCTTCATTTTGATTAAGCGGAGAAGTGGCGTCGTCTTTTTTTTTTCTCGGAAAGTCGGTCAATCTCGTCATCTCGTCCACAGCAACACGAAACAAGAAACAGAAACGCTGCTAGTTCCTGACATTGTTCCGAAACGTGAAATACGGTTTACTGAAATATTGTTTCATGTTTTGGACCGTTTTGACATACAGTCGTCACGAGAAAGAGCCTAAAAGTATTTCTGTTCCGTGTTGTAAGTCGCGCTGCCTACACTAGGCTTTTATCTTGGAGCTTTAATCATGTATCTACATTGAGCGTTGACGATGATGATGATGATGATGAAATATGCAGCTGATGATGATGAAATATGCGTCCGGATGGATTTGGTTTAGCGGTGTAAAGTTTCAGTACTTATCTTGTTAACGGTCATCGTACATTCGCGTCACATGTCCACTTCCTCTCTTTACCCCCCCCCCCCGCGACTGCCGCGCTTGTTTAATTGATGTCTTTTTCGTCGAGACATCAAAGAACAGTGGGGGATAATCGAGTTTTCACGTTGCCTCCGACGCTCGCCGGACCGACTCCGCAACCGTCGTTTTCTTGGAATCGTCGTTTGCGTCGCCGGACAAAAAAGTGCATCATTAATTAACCGTATTCGTTACGTTTTTTTAGTTCAATAAGGTTAAATGAACGCGCGCTCGGTCGGTCCACGTATAGTTGGTGAAAATGTCTTAGATTTTTCAGACAGCCAGAATTTGATCGGCGGATGAACCGAGATATGTCTAGGCCCTTAAAACTAACAAGTTGAACACCAGGTAAAAAGATGTGCGTAATATAGAGTCTGGAATGGATTGTTCATCTCGGAATTTAACATACCAGACTGACTGATACAACGAGAATTTGCTGAGAATTTACTGATTCGCTCGGTCAAGTGAAATATGAAACACCTCAATACATCGTGGAACTGAATCCATACGCATGTCGATCTCAGGAAATATGATGTTTTTTTTTTTTAATAATTTGGTTGTGTCTACTTCAACACAGCGTGTTAATCTGAAACCAATTAGTGATAGACTGCGCGCACACGCGTGTGTGTGATCGAACTGTTGTGCTTTTCAGAACAAAGTCGATCAATAGGTTTTTTCAGGACGTTTATATTATATGTATCTCCACATACATACAGAACTTGTTTGAATGCGTGAAAATGATGTCTACGAGTTCGCATTATCCTTGGAGTGATTACTCCAAGCATTATCGGACTAGAAACATAGACCAGAAGCTGTCTGTCGTAACGGCGCTAGGAAGGGGCACCTTAAAATAAAGTGAACATGAGCTGAAATGTCCTGCGACGATTTGTTTTCGGATGATTTCTCTTATACAAGATTGGCATTCGTATGTTGTCAGTTAGTCGCCAGGTGGCGGTGTTTTTCTCTTATGTTCGGATTTTTTTCCTTAAATTCTCCAGGCGCGCTTCTAAAGCAACAACCTGGAAGAGAGCTGACTGCTTACAGTGTATGGGCAACACTTCAGGCCGTGGTCCCGTCATGTGGTCATATGAATCAGGTTAAGCCTTGCTTAAGCCGGATCCAAATTGTGTAAAGCCGAAACAAACTAAAGAGCATTAGATTGAAAAGATGGAAATGGTTGAGATAGAGTTATAGAATTCAGGCGGGAATGGATTGTTTCTAACCATCTTCGTCGATTTTGTCTCTATAGTTTTTCGATTTCATTTTTAGTTTAAAACGCGAACAACTATTGATGTTGTCGGGGGGGGGGGGGGGGGGGGGGCTTATAAATCATTCAACTCTCACCAACATTTTATCTCTCGAGAGATAGAGAGATCACGCCCCGTCTTAAGCGGATAACGTGATGATGTCATTTAACGACGGTGTCGAATTTCAGATTATTTCTCTTTGAAAGCGCGTGAGTTTCTCTTCTCATCGGCGCCGAGTTTTCTCTCAAATTTCAGAAACAATCAATTCATGATCAAACGCGACGAGCAGCCGCGTGCGGTCGATAGTTTCGCTCTTCGGTTTTTACGCGCCCGTGTTTCGGTTGCATTCGACGGGAAATTCATTTCGATATTCGAATGATAGCCTTGATATTTAGTCGGTATTGAGGCGTGATTGATTTCTAGTCACTGGTTAAACATCAACTCGAATACACGGCGCGAAAAAAAAGAATTTATGCAGATTTAGGGCTGATCATAGAATTGTGTTGAGAGTAAGTGGATTATGAAGCCTTGTATTGAAATATCAGCTGCATTCACAGATTGCATTATTTAGAATATTTTAAATCCGTATTTAGAACGGACCAAGCGTTTTTACACTGGTATTGGCCCTGTTCCATTTTAAAACCAGACCTAAAAGAACAATCGAGGAGTGTTCTAAATTTTACTAACACCATTTCTGAGAATGAATAGAAACTTTTCTTTTAATTGTCTGTCAATCACGTCGTTGAGTCTAGTCGTTGAGTCAAGCCATGGAATACGTGGTCTAGCTGGACCAGTGATAACATGTATGAATGCACAGCATTGATTTGGTCCTTTTTAAATGGGTACATTATAACAGACTTTTAGTGATAGTGTGAGGATGCCAAATTCTGAGGATTGTAAAAAAATATAGGGCTCGACGAAAGCTGCTTAAGTACATCATTATAAGATGAAATGTTTTTCATCTGTCGGACGTCAAAAAATCCTGAAGCGACGACGAATATAAGAAGAAATGTGTCTGGCTCTCTGAGAAAAAAAAACCGCGCCGAGAACGACGACGAGGATTGAGGCGCGTCGCGAGTGAATGACTTGTCTTTGTGCAACCTGTGTGATGAACTATAATTTCATTAGCGGAAACCGTATAAATCTCTTACTGGTCTTTATATGATAATCGTGTATCGGCTTCGGCTCGAAATGTCATCGAACGCCTTTCGTAGATTTTCATTTATAAACTATCAGCAGCCAAGTGGAATTTATGTCGCTCATAAAACGGTCATCAGTGATTGCTAGATTTGGCTGTATGCGCGAAGCAGGTCTCCTGTTGATTTATTTTGCGGCGGTGGGTGGTTGTTTATTTTTGTCAGGCGTGATCGCGCTGTCACCCACCGTCACCCACCGGGGAGATGAGGGTGTTCGTTTGTTAACCGTTGATCAAAGATGGATCCGTTTTTTTGTGCAGTCCCGAGTGGCTGACCGGGGTGATGGTGAAGATAAATCGTTGTCGGACGGCCGCGACTATTTTCTAAATATAGACCACTTTTAACCTTTCGTTTCGTGTGTCTCGTGTCTAGGAAGTATTTGATAAATTGATGAGGTGGATTAGATTACAGTCGCGAAACTGTGGCCTTTAATAATACCGGCGTTTAGATATATCGAATCAGATCGAGATAGTTTTATTGGTGCAATCAAAATGGTTTCATACGTAATATAGATATTTTTCCCGCCCACGTATTCCTCATGTACCGATGACATTTCGGTTTGTTCCGTAGATGAAAATGTCAACGGTTGAAGCGATAAAAAAAGCAAAAGCCGCGATCGCACGAGCGTTTTTTTACCCGGAACGAATTTGATACGGGCCAAATCGTCTCGGCGTGATCACGGCTAAATAGACTAGCCTTCAAGTACCTACCTATCAAAACATTCACGAACGAAAGAGGCATCACCAATATGGCCGACAACATGTCGCTCATCGCTAACGACACTAGGAAATAGTTGAAACGGTTTTGTAACTTTTTCTCATAGCGCACGGCCAAACATACCATAACGTTGCCCCAAACGGTCGTGATAATGATGAGGAACAGCAGTAAAGCCGGCCAGTTGTATTCAATTCGATCTTCGTCGTCGTCGGGTTTTTTCGTCGTATCGTTTACGCTGATGTTGTAGGTTATATTCCACATAATGTCGCATCGGAACTCGGTAATTCGTAATCCCGACGATACATGTGTCCGTGCGTGGGTGCGCGTGAGTCTCCTCGAAACTATCGAACGTACTTTACCAGCGGCGACGATAATCCGAAAATATCGCGATCTTCACGTCGTTCGATGATTATAGATAATCCGCGCATCGCGTAATCCACTTGGCTTCCGTTACGAAAAAAATCCTTACTCGTATCGAGTATCGACCGGTTTAAACGACGCGATTAATCCAGATATTTCGGTAATTTCGACGGATTATTTCGCTAGCTGTTGTTGTTATACGAGCTAGCATCGGCGTTGACTTGTTTTTCTTTCGACCCGACAAAGTCCGTCTGTCATATCGGCGGTACGGATTCTTGAGGAGCGGCGGTATGTATTCTTGAGGAGCGTATCACGTCTCACCGTGTTATGAAATGGCTGCAAATAGAACATATTCACATCATATGTCAATTATGTATGAAAGATAGCCATCGTCATGTAAATGCGACTTGTTTTCTGACACGGGGGTCTGGTTGCTCGGCCCTGGATGGTTATTAGGTACGGAATAATGTTTAAACAATGATTCCGTTTCTGTTATATCGTCGTCGAGGTACTGTTGTTATTCATCTCGTCGTCTAACTGTTTTTAAGGTTGCCTTACGAAGATTCGATAAAAGTTGATTACTTTGAGATTCTAGTTTCAGCTGTCGCGAATACCTAGCTCATCTAATTCCAACACATCGACAATACTTACTTTTATCAGAAGGTTTAATTTTCTATCTACATACACGAAACTATAGCCGCGATCGCGCGGGCATTTTTGGCACGGGCCAAATCATCGCTGTGTGATCGCGGCTCGTCGGTATTCTCCGAACCAGACCACTCGGTGTAGTTTGCGGCACAGCCTTATTGAACTTATTGAACTAATGCAAATGGCAGTTGGCACCTATTTTCAATGCCGTCGATTATTATTACTGTAAATCCATCAGCTTAATTAGATCTAAGTCTAGACTGTTATCCACCGTATGCGACTGTAGTACACGGTACTAACAGACTGATGGATTCGTTGAATTAGTGTCATTTGGAAGTGTGTGTCCTGGCCGCCTTAATTTGATCAGACTGTGATTTGTTAAGTGTTTGCTCTGGTGCACAGACGTCGTCGTCGTCGTTGTCGTCTTCAGTGGGACTTGCAGAGCGATGAATCGATTTTTTTCGAAGATGCAGCCAATTTGAGCGTCTTTGACAGTATACTGTTTGATATATAGTTTGTTTAATGTGTGCTACCAGTCTATTACCTCCAAACTCTTCCGACATATACTGCACAAAATGACAGAATATCTACAAGATAGGCAGTAAAACATGACCATTCATCTTCAACACGGCTTCATCTACTTGTCTGATGTGTTGAGTCTATCCGTGTTTACTCAAGTATAAATTAATTTTCATATTTCTCTTGAAAATGATACCGTTTCTGATTAAAATGCGTTTGTATAATGAATAGTTTTAACTGATGGCATTTTTTCCTGTAAGTGTTTTGTTATAGGCAAAATAGTGAATAAAACCATATTATCAGTAATTTTTAGCTTACGCTTTAATGCCAGGTTTAAGGCTTCGACTTCTCTATCTCCCATAAAGGCAGACTAAATACTTCAATTTGTAGGACTGCTTGTTAGCGGATAGATTGGATGGGAACTAAATGTATTGAATTCTCGTGCGTGATACACGACAATACATGGAAATACCACGAAGTGCCCTTTTAGCCTTCATTCAGTTTTCCATAAGGCTGGTCGTTATAACTGAGCGTGTCTTTTATAACGGAATCGTTCTAAACTGACCACGATATGATAATTGTTCTTAGAAATATGGAATCATTTGAAATGTTACGCACTATTTCACTGACTCATGGACTTATGTATACATGAAGCAGTTTCTCACCGGGGCCCTGGTACCCTAACTATCTATGTTCATGATGTTTTCACTTGCGCAACATGGTGCCCAGTGTCGTAGCCAACAGCGAATTTACAGCAGTTCAGTGCTGATATGTCAATTTATATATATATATATCTCGATTCTGCTCAACATATTTGACTTATATTCAGTTATCTGAAACGGGAAGGCGGGAAACATCTTAAATACAGAAAGACTGTAACTTTCAACCTTTTTCTTCTAATTTATTAGAAGAAAAAACTATCACGACGAGCTAGTTCCTGTCACGATTCTCGGTACGTGAATCAGAACTGAATCGTCGACACCGATGTCGATTCCGATTTTGAATGCTTGTTTAGAAATTAACAATAGAAAATCGATTTGTATATCGGTTACTGGTTTTCTTTTCTAATGACTAATTTCTTCTCATTCGAATCTCTGTGTGTGCCGTTCATGCTGTTCAGCGTTGTTGGGTTTAAGAGTAAGCCTATCAGAACTGAAGATCAGATGAAATGGCCGTGATCGCGCGAGCGTTTTTGTCCCGGGCTCTCCTCTTAACAGACTTCACCCGTTAAAACGCTTGTTCCGTTCTGATTGGAACGCACGTTCTAAATAATCGGCAGATTTGATACAGATCTTATTATACTATCCAGATACACCCGAGAGAGCGTTCAATTTCATCATCATTCCTCGATTCAGTTATCAGTGTTCATTAGAATATCTTATTCAAAGTTGAATATAACAATTGATTGCGTTGTCTTAAGCGGAGTAAACCCCGATCAATATCACCTGGGGGGCTGAACTTAATCTAAAACATGCCTTTTGAAGTTTATAGTAAATTTTGGGCGTAGTTCATCGACGACGACGATCATCGGATGAACGATATGTAAATTGCCGACGGCGCTGGTCAATGGATCGCCTGATTTATTTATCAATCAACGCGATCGGATCGTCGTCGATCGTCGTTTTATTGGACGCCGAAAAAACACAAACGCCACGAATCAATCAATCATCACGAGTGAAGGATCGGTTTCTGACAGTTATTCATTAATGATGATATATATATATATATATATATATATATATATATATATATATATATATATATATATATATATATATATATATACGTATATGTATGCGCATATCGATAGTATATTGTCGGTAATATTATAGAATTTATTGATCAGTTTGGCGTAGATTTCTTCTTTCTAATGTTTCTCATTTTACTGCGAACCCGGTCGGTCGTTACAGTTAATGAGTATACACTCGTTCGTCGCCCTCGAATACACCTTTCCTAACCGATTTATCTATGAGTAGTAATTGGTTTTACTAGTCGCGGGTATATGCTTACACCAATCTCTCTCTCTCTCCGGTCATTTAACTCCGTAGAACGCTTGTATGACAATAATGAATTATGTAGATTGCGGTTGTGAGTCAAACTGAGTTATGTCTTTTCGAAGTGAGAAATCCTGTTTCTCTCTTGACAGCGCCGGTCCAGAATGAAAAACGAATCCCTCGGTTTTGGCTGATTGATATCTGTTGACGAAACTTATCAATCAAATATAGCCGCTATGGCAGCCGTTTTGGGATTTTATACGTTGGAACCGGCCTGATTACGTTAACGCAGCCTTGGTTTTGAATACATAATGAATTGCGTAGTTCGTGTTATCGACAAAACTTGAATATAGCTGCCATGGCATACCAGGCTTGTGAGCGGCCTGATTGTGTGACTGCAGCCCTGGTCTCGAATGAAAAATATACAGACCAAACTTATCAATGAGATTAAGCTGCCATGGTAGCCATATTGGGTTTTGATGCCAGAAGTGTGATACAGTAAACAACTTATAACATCTGAATGACGCGGTCTCACTTCACACTGGAAGAAAATCTAATGGGTTTATTATCGGTCCGACTTTTCTCGCCCGGTTTTCGACGGTGCTTTTCGTCAGTTCTTGATGTAAACTAATATCGCCTGTATTTTTCCCATTACCGTAATTACATCCTTGGTTCAAATAAGGGTCTGGTGTTCGTCATTTCAGAACATGCTACATTCCAGGTAACGGTGAACAACGAGTAATATCTGTTTTTCAAATCTAGTCGTCATCTAATGGAAATTTCAATTCAGCTTGTATTCTGATGTTTGCGGTTTGACGGAATATGTAAAGCTGTCGTTTAATAGTTTGATGGCATAATGAAACAAACCGAAAAAAAAAATACTCAACTGGTCGACTGATATTATTATTAGTATTTCAGAGTTAATCAGCGAAACTCAGTTGATGATTTAACAGTTTATTCTGACAGTTTCTTCGAAGTTTTGACTGAAATTCATCATCAGAGAAACAAAAATAACATAATCGTGATAAACAGTATTTTTAAGATGTAGAGTTCCTGTCCATAACCTTCCTTAGT
This sequence comes from Tubulanus polymorphus, assembly GCF_964204645.1. NCBI lineage: Eukaryota > Metazoa > Nemertea > Palaeonemertea > Tubulaniformes > Tubulanidae > Tubulanus > Tubulanus polymorphus. Next base: position 22,159,198 of record NC_134029.1, read on the forward strand.
AGACGACCGGACAGATAGATAATGATTAATGGCGAAGTTTAGATAAAACTTCAAAGTCGGAATAGATTGTGAAATCGTCAACTATTGGATTTGCTCATTAACTAACAAAAAATACTGAACAGCGTAAATGAGTTTTGAGTAATTTTCACACGTGGTGTTTGATTGGATCGCGCGACGCGTGATTGATCGAACAAAGGTCACGAAATTACATGTTATCTCGCTTCAGGGTTGCATCGAAGTAATCAATACGATGTCCAGTCTTGTGGATACTTTTCGCCGCCGTGATTTATTTATCTACGCGATATACGATGATAGGAAAAACGACGACGATGCCTGACCGACGAGACGTTCATCCGCGGGCAAATATCACCGATTCGATGTTCGTCGTTCGTGGCGTAATTTCATCGATACGCGCCGGTTTTATGTCTCCCTTCGTACGCGATACAATAATCATACCTCGCTCGGTATTCAATACGTATCAATCGTATCCGATACCCCAGCAGCGGTCTTTAACCCTTTCAGTGCTGACTAATTAATACCCTATAGTGCTGGAGAAAATTTGAAAATTCTAAAAAATTCCACCCTAGTGTGTTGAACAATGGGAATACCACTATAGTGCGTCTACACCGCAGTGCGGTGTATCGTTAGTTACTAGTATTTCACTATGTTTGACACTTTCTGCCATTTTTCAATAGAGATAATTACAAATTACTAATTACATCAATACACCGCAGTGCGGTGTACTAGCAAAATCCATCACTGATTTATACACCGCACTGCGGTGTAGACGCACTGAAAGGGTTAAATCGTAGCTTTTCAACCATTGTCTTCACCGTCACGGGAGATGTGGCTTTTAGGGCGTGTAAACGTACACGTGATCATTACGTATCTGATATATCCGGAAAATACGAGAAATTGATTGTAGCTTTAAATCCCGGCGCGAATCGGCTCGACGTAACCCCGAAACATCCAACAGATTCCGGTTCATCTGTTCATTATTGAAACGGTAAAACTGTAATTTCGTGTTACGCAGAGATGATGTGGCCCAGGCTAAATTGGCATGGTTCAGGCTTGAGCCAAATTCGACCCATGCCTAATTATAGAGCATGCTTACGTGTAAACCACTCACTCAATCGATACCACACAATAATCAAACAAAGCTAAGTGAGACATTTCCGCAACCAGTTTCATACGCAATAATGTGACCTGTGCTGAAATTTGGCATCAGAATTTGTTGAGTGCGATAAACTCTGAAGATGTGTGGAAGGATTCCATCTGAACAATACCAGTTGTTTAAGTTAGTTGTCGAATAAACACGATAATCCGTGTATACTGTAGATAAATGAAGAAATCCCACACTTCGAATTAAATTATAGGATAAAATTATAGGATAGAATTTATTATTTTGAAACCACAACGTTTCGGCTGTTGACTAACAGCCATCATCAGGTGGAATGTTTATGTTGATGTTGTGGGTTTCTTGTTATGATATAGACCATTGCGTAGGTTTCAAGGGCTTGAAAAACTCTTATGTAAACAGCGTATTTATCGAGGTTCAATATCACATCAGGACTAGTTCGAGAATATGTTTACGAAAATAAAGACAAATCACCTTCGCATAAAAATGTTTTGTATAAAAAGTAATTGATGCATCAGATGCCTCATTGGTTGAGCTATGTTTGGTATTATTGATCGCTGTAATTGGTCAGTTAATGCGTATTATCAATCAATGAATTAGTTTCAGTCTACTGACTAGATGAGGGCTACGTTCAGACTCCAGGGCGCTCTCTCTCTCCTCTCTCTCTCTTGCTCATTCTCCTAGCAACTCTTTAAGTTTTCTTTGATCTCTGGCATCAACACTCGTGAAACGACCAAAAAAATGTCGAAGCACTTTTATGGTGTTTGTGTCGTCGAGCTGAGATAATCTGGGTAAGATTTTTTTTGGTTATCCTGAAGCTAGATAAGTTTTAGGACCAAAATAGTTCTTAAGATTAAAATCAATGAGATTTCACCAGTCGGGAGATGATTTGAAATGAAAAATCAACGTGCAAGTAGAAATTTCTGCGATTCTAGTTTCAGAATTACTTGGTTCAATCATATTCTCACGCAGTGATCAGATACTGTATTTTGAGTAATTTTTGTAATTTGAGTTTAGAAAGCTGGTATCTGCACAGCCACCGAGACTTCTAAAATACTTTCTACTTCAACTGGTGCCGAATGGGTCCATGCTTGTTTTGGCCTGACCCAAAACATTGGTCTAGGTTCTTGCTAAAAGGCACGGTTGTTATATTGGGTGTGGATACTAATTTCTCGAAGTGACCTCACATCGCTTGCCACAGTATCATTCTGATAGCATTTCAGTAACGACTTAGTGATTTCGGTGTTACCACGCTCTCTTATTTCATGCGGGTCTGGTCCGGGTTGAGTTTGACCCGCGCCAAATTCTAATCAGGCTCTTCCTCAAACTATCGATTGAATATCTACAATAAACTGATCGTCGAATCAATAGATAATGAAACGATGCCTGCAGCTGATTTCATTAGGAAATCTTGATTTTTAGATGAAATTCTACGTGAAATACGAGAACATTAGAAATAAACGCTTTTAAACTTTGCGCGAATCGCGGAGAAAAGTCGCGCGACGGACGGAATCGGAATTTCTCGGTTAAGCGCGTGTATTTCGAAATTGAATCGATTCGATTCGTTTAGCGGTAATACGCTTCCGGAATCTCATTGAAATTGCTCGGCGAATTTCGGATACGATTACGATCGAAGATCGACTCGGGAGTTGAGACGTCGTCGCCTCGCCAATCGTTCAGGATACTCGGCGTCCACGGAAAACATGCGATAGATTATTTTTAACGACGGCGAAAACTAATTACTGGTTAAGTTGAAGATAACGATCTTAGAGGTGAATTTTAACGCCTAGATTTTAAAAATTGTTCGAGCGAAATTTTGTGGTCTTTCGAAGTGTCAACGCTCGTTGCTAGAGAGTCGCATGTCCTTTCTCAACTCGAAGGCCACAACTCGATTCATGTGACTGATTATCTTGGTGTCCTCTTATAAGATGGTATACTTCAATGACACTACTAATTAGTTTCCTCGTGCTATCGGGTTTTGTCGCGGACGCCCGGTTCAAGCATCGCCATCGTCGGCATTCATTATTTATAACCGATTTTCGATGAAGTGTCGCAGGAAATAATGTCACTGCTCGATGGAACGTAGTTCTGATAAAGCCGGGTGTTTGAGACCAACAAGTTTTCAAGCGCGGATTCGATTGGTTGACAGTACGAGTCTAAATGAGCTGCAAGTGGGTGAGCGCGGATCAGGTTGATGACGGTAATGATGATGTAACCTGTAGCATCGAGATAAATTCTGCCTAATCTGACTGTATTTGGCGATGCAGTCGAGCGTGGCGTATCTGATGTTTGTTTATATGTTTGTTAACACAACAATGCCTTATCACATCCGAGGCCTTGCGAGCCATTGCAACCTCTTGCCAGCAGGGGTGGATTTAGCGAGGTCAGGAAAAAATCTGAAACTGCCTTCTCATAGTTGATATTAGATATCAATATTCTCATTAGATCTTTAGCGTCAGGCCTCATTATGTCGACATTATGATCAATATCCATCACGAAATGAGTCCTTATTTCTCTCTAAATCCCAACCCTCTGAAATCCTGGATCGGCCCCTGGGTTAGAATACGGGATAAATCGCTATTGAGAGCTAGTGAGACATTGGGTGATGTTGTCATTCGAAGATATCGCGATCGAATGCAAGAGATATCGACGCAACATATTGCCATTTCAATCTAATTTCATCCCTTTTGCCACTCAGTCATATCTCGATTTTAATAAATGTCCCCGCGATGAGCGCGAGCCCGTTTTTCTAAATGACATTACGTATTTCGGAGCTATCGCGTCGTCTGATGAACTCGTCGTACCGAAGTCTCGAGTGTGATCTTCGTCGAAGTTTTCGGCGAAAAGCGGGAGAAACAATTTCCTCTCGTAGACAATGGTTTCGCCGGGTCTCGGGTTGACGACGACGACGTGATGTCTGCTGCTGCGACAAATCATCGGTTAATTAGTATAAATCAACCTCATCGAAATCTGTGACATATCGCATCTGTGTTTACTGCAGATGAATGCACCAAGAGAACTCCGATCTTTTCATTGTTATAATGAAGAAGTTCCCCTGGTATCAATTTCTCATTGTTTCACGATGTATCGGATAATCACCCGGAAAATGTATAGATTTTCCTGCATACAACGTCTCTGTAGGTGGTGAGCAGATCTCATAATACTTACATTAAAAAACTGTGATTGTAGTTTTTCTCAATTCTGTTTCTTTTTAAGTGAATTGTAATGGTTAAGATGTAAACGTAAACACCTTCCAGCATTTATGTTTATAGAGGTTTATTTTTTCAAAAGTTGATACAGCCTTAATATCAGCTCGACGAATTGTAATTGGTTCCCGCTGAACGTCAACACCCTCAGGCGTTTTGTTTATAGAGGATAAGGTCTATTTCTGTATGGTTCGAATTCAATGAAATAGAAATGAAGTTCATCCGCGGGATGAGCAATTTCAACTATTTTTAACCGAATCACCTTCCATTGATAGTATCGATATCGATCTATATTGTAAAACATGTAAGCAGCAGCAGCGATCGTCGAAACGGCAAAAAGAGATGAAGAGATGCTAGTAGGGTGTGGTGTAATGGATATTTGCGAAGTACGACCTTTCTTTTGATAATTTTTACCTCATTTCGCTCGAGAGATTAAAAGTGAAATGAGATGTTTGAGAACTGGCAGTTGGAGTAATGAGGGTTGGGTTGGAGTAGAAACTTAAAATGAACATAGCTTTCTAAACAGAATATAGCCCAAACCAAACCCGAGTCAAATTTAGCCTAGCTTTCCTAACACAATATAGACCAGACCCAACTAGACCCTAGTCAAATTTAGCCCAGCTTTCCTAACTGAATATAGCCCAGACCAGACCCGACCAAAGCCGAGTCAAATTTAGCCTAGCTTTCCTAACAGAATATAGCCCAGACCGGACCAGACCCGACCATACCGGAGTCGAATTTAGCCTAGCTTTCCTAGCAGAATGTAGCCCAGATCAGACCTGAGTCAAATTTAGCCAGAATATTCACACGCAAATCATTCACTCGATACTAAACAATATTGTGGCAAGAGTAACTTCCAGAACTGTGATGATTCGACCAGTGCTAAAATGTACCACGGGCCTGGTCACGTTATTGGTTTGACCATATTTGGCCCGGGTCGTACAAGCGCAGGCCCAGTTGGCACCTTTGTGAATGTTTGTGCCGGGTCTAATGTGGGGCCAAAAATGCGATTGCGGCTTTGGATGACGTAGTAGAACTTAGAGATTTTTATGCGGTCATGCTGAATTCAGTTATATTCAGTTTCAATATTTCAATATTTGTTGAATTCAGTTTCAGAGATATATGACTGATGATGAATATCTTAATCTTAATTGTTTTCTCTGGCGACGCGGATTTTAGTCGAAACCTCAGAACATACTCATAATCAACCAGATATCGTATCGATTGTGCGATTTTTATCTACGTCCCGAGGAAAACATTCAGCGTATGATTGTGACTAATCGTTACGATCGATATATCATATCAGCTGTTGACAACGTTTTAGAAAGTAACATGAAACGGTTTTTTTCGATTGTTATTTTTTAAATCGTGTTTCGGTGTTTCATCGAATCGCGAGAGGACGCAAATTTCCCCCTGAAATTGACTTTTATTTCGACTGCAATACAAATCGTCCAGCGATGCTAATATTTGGTCGGTCGATATTCTAATTATGGACATAAAGAACCGATTGTTGGCTCCGTATTTACCCGGAGTAAAACCAACCCTGTCATCAGCGTCGAAGTTAAACATTACTTTCCTGCACTTCGCGGCGAAGAACATTCATCGAAATCGATCACTTTGTATCAAAGTACTTTCTTTCACTCTTCCTTATAATATATATTTAATTATATATATATATTTAAAAATGTATATATATATATATACATATATATATATATATATATACATATATATATATCGTTGGATCGCCGAACTCCTGATCAGTTGTAAATACTTCATGGTGATAGAAGTTACCGTTCATGTTATGGTAGCTTAAAGAGCATTCAGATAACGGGGGGGGGGGGGGAGGGCACATTTGGTCAGTAGTTTACCTCATTGGCTCCAGTCTAGAGATATGCCGAAGTACTGCTTGAACCGTAATCAGAATGAACTACTCACCCCTTATTAGACCTTTTCCCTAGTACAAACTCCAATCTCAAAACTCATTTAGTTTACGGTAAACTCGAAACACCTTTAGATTATTATATGAAACAAAGTTAAGTTTCTTTTTTTTTCAATTTGGATCGTTTCAATTTTCTCAACCTACCTTTTCGGGCATATTTTATCCATTTTAACATGAATATATTTGTATCCGCTGCGTATGATCGTAATATTTCCCATTCGTGTTGGCAAAAAAAACGGAATATTTCAACAACTCTAAATTATTCGCGATGCCCTCGCTGAAATCAGAAATAATTCCCTATTCTCGTCTCAATGGGTCGTTGAGAGGGAATGATTTTTTTTAATGAAGGCGATCACTTTTTATGTGTGCTTTGAATTACGTCCAATCGGATTAAGAAACTGCTACTGCGCCGTACTTAATTACTCCTCTTGCCGATTGTCGTCGAGCTGTGAGCTGTCCAGTAGATCACATTCCATTGCCGGCAATCACAATATATGCCGTTAGTTTCATCGGCGAATCAGAACGACTAATACGTAATTTATCCACGTGGAGCAGCACTGAGTCTAGTCCGCGCGGTACGACTACAGGTTCTAATCATCGTAATACTCGCCGTATTTCTTGAAAAATAAGGCGTTAAACAAGGATGTACGATGTCTGCTTTAACGTAATGATTTTAAATAGTTTTTTTTCGAAACGATGACGAATAGTATCTGTTAGACTCGTCGATTGCTGTTCGAGTAGTCTTGTAGTAAATTTACGTGCGACACGCGAGCCGACAACTCGTAACTCGTAGTAGGATTTTACGCTAGATTTTGATGTAATATCAACGCGATGAAATCGTGTTTAGATTAATACACCGCACGATCTGCGTCATTGATTACGTTTTCGAATATTTTTTTGATACGTTAAATGTCAGGCGTTGATAGCGCTATCTCTCATCTTTATGATGTGTTTATCGTATGCGTTTGATGTGATAACTCCCTCGTAGTCGTCATCATGGTGGTCGGAGCTCGGTCTGCTGTTTATATATCGAATTTCGATCGTTCAAAAGTGTACACATGAATAATTTATAAATCGCGATCGAATTTTGAAAATAATTTCTCGCCTGTGAAGCGAGTTCAACTGAAAAGTCAAGGTGATCGCACACTGCTGCCCCTGATTGATAACGATTTTAGAAAAGCAAGAGTGGAAATTGATGTGAAAATTTTCAGAAGTTCTAGCTGAAAATTTTCTATGTTTTTCTACAGAATGTTCTTTTTCTGGTATTACATTTATATCACATTCATATTTATCTTTCACTAGCACTTACTGAAATAGTAGTCACTAGCACTTACTGAAATAGTAGTCACTAGCACTTACTGAAATAGTAGTCACTAGCACTTACTGAAATAGTAGTCACTAGCACTTACTGAAATAGTAGTCACTAGCACTTACTGAAATAGTAGTCACTAGCACTTACTGAAATAGTAGTCACTAGCACTTACTGAAATAGTAGTCACTAGCACTTACTGAAATAGTAGTCACTAACACTTACTGAAATAGTAGTCACTAGCACTTACTGAAATAGTAGTCACTAGCACTTACTGAAATAGTAGTCCCTAGCACTTACTGAAATAGTAGTCACTAGCACTTACTGAAATAGTAGTCACTAGCACTTACTGAAATAGTAGTCACTAGCACTTACTGAAATAGTAGTCACTAGCACTTACTGAAATAGTAGTCACTAGCACTTACTGAAATAGTAGTCACTAGCACTTACTGAAATAGGTGTCACTAGCACTTACTGAAACAGTAGTCACTAGCACTTACTGAAATAGTAGTCACTAGCACTTACTGAAATAGTAGTCACTAGCACTTACTGAAATAGTAGTCACTAGCACTTACTGAAATAGTAGTCACTAGCACTTACTGAAATAGTAGTCACTAGCACTTACTGAAATAGTAGTCACTAGCACTTACTGAAATAGTAGTCACTAGCACTTACTGAAATAGTAGTCACTAGCAGTTACTGAAATAGTAGTCACTAGCACTTACTGAAATAGTAGTCACTAGCAGTAACTGAAATAGTAGTCATCAAGCAACTAAATTGTTTTAAAATGCATCCTTTGATTAATGTTGTTGTCATTTATCGGAGTCAGTTGTATCGGTAATGACAGTATATGTGTTTATGTAATATATTGGAGGCTGCGAGTAGCTCACTGAGTGTCATCAGTCACCAGTCACCGTCGCGCTACGTGAATCCATTAAAACCATGAAACAAAAAAACATAGTAATTGAGCATGAATAATAGACGTACGATGAAGGTTCATTAGATCGGTCGTAATTATCGGCCTGTATTAAAAACAAACTAAAAACTATTCCTGGCCTTGAACTGAATGGTGCCCTCCATCAGAAAACTTTTGAAAATTTGATGCTCACATATGGCCTCTGATTTCCGTTGATATAGCATAGGTCGACCGCTAACTAAATGAACAAACTTATAGAAAACATCGAATGTTTTTATTGTTAATATGTTTATAGTTGTAAGCCTAATGTTTCTGCGTAACATTGACTTAAATTCAGTCGGGTATCTGCTGATTTGATTGGATGATTATTAAAGATATATAGATATGATAATACTTTGAATATGACAAGCATCAGGACCTCAGAAATCATGATGTGATCGTCAAGAGCCGCGGCCTTCGTTTATGGACATACATTTATCGACCAATTAATTCAGCTGGAGTACTCGAAATTTATGAATACAGTGTTGTACCCTGAAGAGTGCAGTCCACTTGAAAATGATTTCCACCTTGTCACCCGTTAACCGGTGCTCGGTGTTCCACAATAGTTTTCTTTTATTCATTTCGTTTTCTGTTGATTATTCATCGGTTTATTAGATAATCAGGTACAATCGTCGCAATCAAAGCTTCTGCCGGTGAGATGGTGGTTTTTTTTTCTCGGGGGAGACTAATGTTATTCCGGCGGCGGCGACATTTATCAGTCGTTTTCATCGCGGGCAAATCATTTTATCAAATAAAAAAAAACGACGGAATTGCATTAAACGCAGTGCAACAAGGACAGCGTTCATGATTGGATTTCTTGTAGTACACGTATGATACCAGAGACATGTTCAACGTCAGCGGTGCATTGCGGTGCGGTGCGGTGCGGCGCGGTGCGGCGCGGCGCGGCGCGGTGCGGTGCTCATCGTATTTCACGGATCAGATGATTAAAAAACAAAACCTGAAACTTATCAAGTGTCCTTCACGCAAGCGGTACATTTCCTCGAGAGTTAAAAAAACTAAGGTCTATTCTTAGGCTCACTCAGATTCCCTGAAAACTCCTTATATGGTAAAGAAAACGAATTTTATTTCAGTTCTCATTAACTGATTTCGATGTTTTACCCGTAAAATTGCGATAAATTAAGAAAAACAAACAAAGAAAAGGTAATTTCATATGATATATAATTCAATTGGATTTTTGCGCCTACGCTTCAGGGCAAACATGAGTGTGTTTAATGCGTGTTCAGCGGTGTATAGTAATTGTTTATTATTGACTGGAGGACTGGAGGAGGACTGGAGGAGGACTGGAGGAGGACTGGAGGATGGATGATACCGGTGCAATGAAATATCTCGCTTTGTAGAAAGGAAAACTGTTTGAGTATTTCAAACATGTAATGGATCCGTATTTGAGTATTGAAGATCATCATTGATTTTTTTCTGAATAATGGGAGGTTATATTTTTGAACGTGTTTGTCATATCTTTTTCGTTCTGCCTGTTTTGAAACGATGATGCGGTGAAAAGCGATGATGAAATGTAGAGTTGAATTTTACAAGATTACCGTTTTTGCAGGACACATTTTTGTGTTGTTTATTGAACTCGCGCGAATTCGTTCGATGTTTTTGCCCGATTTTTCATCTCGATTTAAGTCGATTTCTTTCTCTCGAATATCAAGAAGTTAAAAGCCAGCGCAATATTAAATAACTCGTAGTAAGAATCACGAGGTTTTCATCTCTTGAAGAAGTTGATTTCGAAAGATTTCACAACCAAAATCTGTTTTTCTGATGTTTTGGTTGTTTGCATCTTAAATTTTTCATATTGATGATTTTGAAAAAATCCAAAAATGATAAGAAGGAATCTTTCCGAAATGTCAGAATAATAGATTTTAATGAATTTTCATCAGGCTGAAATAGGAAATAAATACCTTATTTCTCCTGACCTAATCGACTGGGTCATTTTTATATAAAATTTGCGATGATTTTATTTCTATAGCTGTTGGGTCTCTTATGTAAGCTTGATCATAATTTTTTTCAAAACTAATGTACAGGGTGGCCTGTATAGCCAGGTGGCCGGCTAGGCCAACCGTAAATTAAGCTCAGCAAAAACGAGAAAAAACGAGCCTAAAAGTCTATGTCTATATCCATTAACTGCAGGTGATGCCAAAAGAAATTAAAAATTGAAAAAAAGTTCTATATTTCACGGTAGTTGGTAGTTAAGTAGAACGCTGCTGTTCACATCAGCTGCAATCGATTCTAAAATTCAAACGCGGTTATCAAATACAAAACAATTTTTTTAAATTCAATTTTCCCGTTGACTGGTTTCGTTGGCGAATGGTTTCGGTTAAAGTCTGGTTAAATTACCAATCGCATCGTCGATGAAAAAACAGAGAGAGTGAGAGAGAGCGCGCGAGAGCATATTTGTTTGGAATGAAATTCGATCGGTCATCATTCATTTATTGTGACAGCCTTTTACAATGAACTTACACAAATCAATTGACGGAAACAGCTTGAAGTTGACTAGACTTACATCGCGCCGGCGTTGGAACCTGTTGCTTTTTTCATTTTTCAAACCGATTCTTTTCTGCTTCGACGGGTAAATTCGCCGGTGAAAAGCGCTCCCCGCGCGGAACGGTACCTCTTCTGTTGAAGATTTCGAGGGTAGATGCTGGAAGCGCGTTATGTGGGTGGATGGTTGCGATACGATATTTTTCATGGGTCACTAAGGAACGCGTGAAACTGTCGAAGAAACTTCGTTACTGGGAAAAGATAACGTGACGCGAACAGGATTTATGACTGGGGGTGGTGGGGAGGAGGTGGGGGTGGTGGGAAGGAAGGGGCTTTTAACAAAGGTTTGCGTTTACAGGCATGAAATTTTACAACTGTCAAGGGACAATTTGTCATCTTATGAATCACATTATCCAGCAGTAAAATCTCAGATTATCAGTTTTTTTTTTCATGCGTTGTTGAGTAAATCATGGTGAAATTGCACCTAGGTTTTCGCGGCTGTTGTACTGATTGACTTTGTGATTTATACGACTTTTTGTTTTCTTCGATGAATTATTTTGTCCCTGCTACGGATGGGGATCATTATATTGTACAATAACAGCAATCTCCCTGGAGAAAACTGGCCACCGCCTCCCCTACCCCCCCCCCTGACTTCATACAGCGGAACCTCATTAAAATGACCTCAGATCTATTGTTTATTCAATTTTGATGATCTTGATGATTGCATACCGTGGATATAATGAACTACCAGTTAATTTAGTAGCTCCTGACCTGCAAAACCTGGACAACTTGGGGAATTGGTAAATTTCACCAAAAACCTGGAAATTTGGATATGCTATTGACTACGCCACTTCTTTATCATTAAGTGATTCAATGAAAAATGAATGAGATTTTTACATTTCAAACTTAGAAATTTCTCTTGATTCACTCGTGGAATTTTGTGTAATCACAAGGAAAAATTGGGGAAAACCCAGGGGGATTTGTAAATGGGCTGAAACTGGTGACACTTGAGTTCTGGTTGGTAGCGTGAAATTCGTTCCGACAAGGTTCCACGGAACCTCGTAAATTCAGCTGCGTTTTTACGAAGTTTTTCTCGATTTTCTCGATGCGGTGGAAGATCATTTCACGTAGCTGTGTGTTATTACTATCGATATATCGACTGGTTTTCACACAGTTTACGCCGGGTATCGTCGTCGCCATCATCATCGTTACCTATTTCTGTGTGATCTCTACAGATTCGCACACGCGACACTATTTTGCTCATCGTGTACCCGAGTCGTGTAGTAGCGTAATGATTCAGGGGCTCTTATTTACCGGAGACAAATGAATGATCCCGGCGGGTCTTTTTCTAAATCATGACCGATAAAACAGGTGATTAGTATACAGTACGAGCGAGTTGCAGTCAATGTTGCATACGAGAACCGACCGATCGTTTTCGGAATTTTTGATAAATTAAGCGACTGTTTCCGGTTTTATAGCCGTTCTTCGATATCGTTATAGTTACCGAATTGATTCTCCCTAAATCATGACCGGGTTTAGGAGTATACGGTTTGAGACGGTCTCATATTCGAGAACTGGGTCTGTTTTCTGTATTGGTGACCGGTTCGGGTTTTATGACCAACCTTCGATCGACGCGTTAACCCTTTCGGTAACCTAATTAATGACTCTGAACTGCTGGAGATTGTTTGAAAATTTTGAAAACTTCCACCCCAGGCTGTTGTATGATGGGCATAATGCTTTAGTGCCTCTACTCCCCGGTGCGGTGTATTGTTAGTTACTAATATCCCACTATGTTTGAAAGGTGCTGCCATCTTTCAATAGGGACAAAATGGGTTTACTAATAATATCTATACACCGCATGATGGTGTTCTAGCAAAATCCATCATCAATTTATACGCCGTCATGCGGTGTAGATGCATTGAAAGGGTTAAGATATGAGGTGGAAAATTTTAGCCTCTCGCGATCCAGTTTGCTTCATTTGTAACATTTGTTTTGATTAAAAATCATCGCCATTGTTGCTGCTGCTGCTGCTGCTGCTGCTGCTGTAGTGCCTCACAAACGAGCAGCGAGCAAGCGGGTTATGGAGCAAAAGATATGAACCGAACTAGTGTTCTTGAGTGTATATAGCTGTGAGGGGTTATTGCGGCCTGGTTTAATGTCACTGTCGTGCTTATACCCGCCGGTCACTCATTAATGTTTGAAATCGGCAGGCAATAATTAGACGTAACCCAGCTTCGCCCGCGGTGCCCGAGCCGGGTGCCGCTTCGTATAATTGGCCCAACACTCCTATGACACTGTACAGTCATACGCAAAACAAAAGAAATGACGATTTTCGCCGATACACAGAGTTCTACGCTCATTTCATTTCGCTGATCGTGGTCACTTTATTGGCAGTTCGCTCGTGAGAATTTAGAAACAAACTCAAGTTTTGCCGTTTAGAAATTTGCTTGATGTCTGTTCTTGAATTGAACACTAGAAATTCTAGAAATCTATGACTGATAGAAGAATGATGACGACAGATCATCGGATCTAACGATTTCGCGATTAATCTAACTATCTTCAACAGTTAGGGAGAGAAATTCATGTTTTCATAATAACGGTTTCTCTAATGATGAGATCTAGATCAATATCGAAACGGTTTCATTAGATTAATAATAAATATAAGATATCATCAATTGTTCGTCAAGAAATGGATTTTCTTTCACTTCATACTTGATGGCTTCTATGATTCTGCTGCTTCTAACAGCGAAACAGTTTCTCTGAAGATTTATGATTTTTTTTTATCTACGATTCGATATACAAAGGATAGCGTTCGGTCGTCTTGAGGGTCCGTTGGTTTCATGCATGATGTGAACTAATATTCCTCCGTCGTCGTTGTCAGAAAACGGGAACAATATCGCACTTATGTAGTGGCATAAACGTACTCGTATAGCTCGGGTTCTCTATACGTATATCATGCATATGAAATAGCGTTAAGAGTCTAATATGTACTTAGGATATTTACCTTCGGAATGATTGCGGATAATTGAAATATATCAATACTGGCGCAAACTGTCCGACCATCTTGCGTCAACGATTTACGTTCAAACACCTTCAGCTTCTGATTAAGAGTTTCAGCCCGTTCAGCCATTTTACATTCTTCAATCTTATCGAAGAGCTTTCTAAGATCTGTGTTCAAACTCTTGTTCTTTTATGATCAACAAAAAATATGTGATTTTGATCTCTTTAATCTTGATTGCACATTGTTTTAACAGTAAACACAAACTAGGCTGATCATTCTTCGTGTAATTTGTATGTAATCGAATTCGGTAGACCAAAATTGACAATTTATGGAAACCCATGAAATTCGCCTTGTCCTAGCCATCTCCATGATTTTATTAATCTTAAATCTTTAATGTAAACGGTAAAACCTTCATTACAGTTATTTCTATAATCGTTTTTATCGCGCGCACGTCAAGGAATTGGTCTTTGTTTTGAAGAGTTATTAGTTATCGCCACCTGTTTGAATATTCAATCTTAAGCCGATGATATTTCTTAAAGTTTTAAGATCGCGCATTGATTTCGCGTTGGCAGGTGAAACCCGGTCTCAGGATTTAGGGAGCTTATAAGATGATTTATGATTTTCGAGTAGTCCCCGGTGCCTGCACGAGCGATTCGCCTCATACAGCGAAGGCGCGCGGTTACTCTTTCTTAATCTTGATGGATTTTTCCGACTTGAAGCTCGGCGTTAATGGAGGTACACGAATTTAATCTCGCGAGCCGAATCTTGGGAATGGACTCGTTGAAGCGGATATGAATAGGAATGGATTCGAACGGTCTCGCGGGAATCTCACGGGAATCTCGCGGGAATCTCGCGGTTATACGTTAATAGTAGCCATGAAATATGTATGCGAGTTTTTACTGCTGTTATTTCCCGATGGAAAGTCATTCCTTCATCTTTTGAATTCTCCGGCGCATTTACCGCTAATTAACTCTTAGCCTTTATATACATCAGCCACGCTAACTTGTATTCATTTTGCTAAAACAGTCTTCGAATGTTCCTCAGTGACACAGAAGATATCTCTTCGCTAGAAACATAAATAGTCATACTGTGAATCTGAATCAATCCTTCGATTGTGACCAGTGCAATAATCCATTGGAATGTTCTGTAGCCGCGAACACATGGGGACCAGGACCAGGCCCAGGCCCGAGTCAGATTTGTGCCTAAGTATAGAGCGGGTTCACATTGTAAACCATTCACTTGATGCTATACAATGCTATTTGTTTTAGAGTCCATGCTTAAACTAAGCTAAGTGAATCACTTAGGGAACCACTTAGGATTCGTGTGTAACAATTGGACCCTTTACTGAAATTTGGCACAGGCCTGGTCCGCTGTTTTGCTCATGCCATATTGATCCATTTTGCCCATGTGTGAACGCTCGTGCGATCTGATTCCGAAACAAATCCTTCTATTTTGATGCGCAAAAAGCCACTGAAATATTCTCCATACGCTTCATTTCGTCGGCTAATGTCTGTTTCCTTCGTTATAAATTGTCTCTACGTGAGTTTGGCTTCACGGCGCGTTAATGGAACCAGCTCTCAATACTGCATGGATTCTTCGGTTTATCGAGAAAAAAACACTGCGTATCATTTATCTCGCAACGTACCTTCAACTGAACCTCAAACGCCGCGGAATTCACCGTTTCGATTCCGGATGAAAAGCCATTCTCCGGAAACTATAAACAGTAGACCACTTCAAAGTTAATTTCCTGACTTGACAATTTCCTGAGTTAACAATCGTATTAACGCATAAGTCAGATACTAAGCCCCTTTCATTTGTGGACACACAGCTTAGCAGTGTTGTTATAATATGTCTGCAGGTCTTCTCTGGTGCACGGCGCCTCAAGCGGAGAACACTCCATCGCCTGTTGCTAAAGGCTGCAATCGCAAAGAACTTCATTTTCTGGTGATAGACCCCCCCATCTGTATTTTGTTACATTTTATCTGAGACAATTCAGGCATGTCCATTCAGCACCAGAGGGAGTTTTTCATGAACAGGTTGTTCCATGACAACTCTTTCGGATATGTTGGTTGTGTCCCGAGTAATTATTCTTGTAGATGAACTACCTTGGAAACTTGAGCTTGTGATGGACTAGACGAATCATTTGCTGCAGGGATTTGCTGGTGATTGAGTACAATGCGCCCAATCTGTCACAGGCTTTAACTTATAAACTCATATCGATGAAGCAAATGTCATAATTCGTTCAGGTATATGTCGTTGTAGATTGTAGACATCACGTGGTCAACTGACCAGTGGACTGGCCAGTCATATCCTATACCCTACATCACCTGACAACTAGTGACATCATAGTCCTAGTTGGCCAGCTGATCTGATCCTACACTCAGAGCTATTGGCAGGTGAACCTTTCACTGAGGAAAGTGTACTAATGATAACTGTCGATATAAATACGTGGGGTAGTTTTTTTATCTGTCAGTTCAGCAAACAATATGGAATATTAGTCAGCAGATGCTCGACAATATGGTCTTCCATGTCATATATAAATGTCATATATCATGTCATTCAACTAACACTGACACATTCAGCAGTCATGTACTGATATACATTGACAAGTCAAATAAACATTAATATATCCAGTGTATATGACTACACCTCTCTCCCAGGTCTTTCATCCACTTATATAAGCTATTTTGAATTCGTCTACCGGAAGATGGTGATCGAAAAGTGACACATAAATTATGTGATTACCGGGTTTGAATCTGGGCATCAATTACGACAAGTATCTTAAAAACGTCTTTCGTTGAACACGCGAGTCATTATCCAGTAATAGATGCGTTCGTTTGGCTTATTGTTGGTGTAAATAACGAACGAGTTCTTTCCGTTGCCTCGTTCCGGCGCACTTAGAACTGCATCAGAAACCTATTAGAAGCCCCGATGCGGTCCCGACCCGAGCGGAACTGACTTTCCCGCATTTAATCGCGTCCTACTGACATTAACGCGTTCGGCTTGCTGCGCGTTTAGTCGGAAGGAAACAAATTATTCATGTAATTAATTAACGCTGTCTACTAATGATCCGTGATTGCCTTTTTGCCCCCCCCCCCCAGATTTGCGCAGTTCGATTTAGAATGAAACCTTATTTCAAATTTCAAATATAACGGCTGAATGTTTGCATATTTATGACGTTAACGTTTTCGGATTTATTCAGGTAGACACGAATCCGAATTTTTATCATCACTTTGACGCTGATTTAATGCGATATTTAGTGTTCTGAATATCGGACTTCTCGACGCTGTCACATACAGTTACATTCTCAACGGGCGTTCTATACATACCCCCTCTCAGCCCCCCCCCCCCCCGAGCGTAAAATCAGCCTCGGGATTTAATCCTACGCTTGAAATTCAATTACGAAACATAAACGCTCGTATACCCCCTTGTTCATAATTGAATGCTTACACGGTAGCAATCATTGAAATCTATCGTCGTGAAATACGGGTCGCGCGAGTTCGACGTGGAATATTCCGGCGGCGTTCTTGAGCTACTTTCGTTTCGGGGAATTCGTGAAGGTGTTACTTAAAAATTCTCACTGTTCTTACCGCTTCTTTTTGCCTTTCTTCCGTTCTACAGCTCGTCTGAATATTAACGATATTCTGAGAATTACGTTTTACCCGTGTTGCTTCTACAGCAGTCAACTAAAATTTGACTTGAAGAGAGAATTTACTAAATAATGAACTGGCGTCGAGAGATGCAGTAAACCTCGCCTACATCCTGACACGAACAACTTTTGACTGAGACAAAAATTGAAATCGTTTTACTGACTTATAACTGTGTTTTTATCCGGATCATTTTCGCCAATCCTAGTTTGTCGATTTAAACGAGGTCTTACGCTGCGGATTTGTTTTTCCAAGAAATTAATGTTTTCTGTAGATAGTTCATAAAGGCTAAGGCTGAATATCGTTTATCGTAAACACACAAATTACTCAACTAGTTTTAGTACGGGTCAATCTGATGTTATCAGACACGCTGAACACTGACTGACTGGGCATTATGATCTGTCAGGTAGATGACTACCACCTCGCTGGGTCTCATACATCAGTATTCCATACAGTATTCAACATGTTGTAATTGGCTCTTCAGTTGGGACGACGTCAACATCACATATATATTGGATACTGTTAAGATTGCCTATTTCCCGTGACAGCCTCTTCCGATCGAAATTCAAATTTAAACATTCGCGCTAGAGTTTCCAATTTCGAAACCGTTGGATGTGCGAAGATTTTGCATTTTCGTCTTCCATTGCGATCGGACTGCGATGAATTCGGTCGTCAACCTTTCCGAAATAAGATTCTAATCATAAATGCTAATAATTGCAGGCATCCAGGGTTTATTTGCCTTGAGTATTGTGATGGTCTTTAATTTGCCAGCTGAACTTCTAAGATCAATAAGAGTAGATTTCAGGTACCTTCCCCTTGCAGGTAAATGTTTGAGATTACATTTATCTCATCCTATGTATACCGGTGTGTATATCAGACAGACTAAATGTGTTACAGTCGCATTTACTTTCACAGGTTCTAATTTGGCCCTCGTACCTGGAATGGACCAATTTTGAGCAGATCAATCCAGACCTGTGCATTAAAAGTTCATAAAGACTTTGTGGTGCATCATTCGCTTTTAAATCAGTGGTCTAGACTCAATACTAACTGACAGGTAATGAAAGCGAAGTTTCAATTCATACACACAGATATGGTCAACTCCGTAATTTAGAACTGATGTGCAATGGATCAGTTTTTTTTGGGGACCAATTTATTTCATGCTGATGTTAATGTTTGGTCCATCCTGAATTTGAGCAGACTTGATTTAGAACATGGCTTCATGTGACTAATGGACTGCTTTTTGCTCGAGCGAATAGAAAGAGAGAAGTGTACTCGAAATTAAGCGAGTAAAATTCATGATCCTTTGTTCCCTATTTGTTGAGATGAATGAGGATTATTCTGTTATTGTTCGTTCGAAGCTCTCAATATTTTCACCGTAAGAATTAAGTACTGTTCAAGGACGTCGTAGTCATCGGGAGTCTTAAAACAATCAAACCACACGGCGAGGACGACATCCTGTAAGGTTTTCTAGAACGCTTGCAGGATTTACAACTTTGATTTCAGCTGGCTTCCACTCCATTAACACTTCCGACTTCACATATGGTTTTGAGTTGCGTTGTTTATCGACGAGGCTCTATAATAAAGACTCTCCGCGCTTGTAAGAAAAAGTATTAAGCGTCAAGGACGAATGGAGAACAAACGCAAGTCTCTTTCGACTAGCAAATTTGCGCCCGTTAATGGCTTCTCGTAAAAAGTAACCATTTTTTCGGCCGCATCAAAGAGAAATTTAGTTTTCAGTTCATTCGGCGATAATAAACAAGAGAGTGCTCTCACACTTGACCAGACGGCTTTCGTTCGTCGTATTGCGTTCGAAAGCCGCGTTGAAATCGCTGAATTCATTTAGTCGACGAATTTACTCAATAACAGTCTCAAAGCGTCGGCGCTGATGAAAATTCAATGCTTGTCGATTGCTGCTAGATTAATGCGAATGTTTTCAGCTCGGTCGGCGGCGATAACAAAAAAGAGAACCTGAATGCGGTAGTAATCTAGCCACTGGCTAGAAACTGACTATTCTGATCAAGTCATCGAACCGTGCTAGCGAAGATTAATCCTGTATCTATACGCTAAGATGGATTATAATCTCATTAAAAACAGTTCCGGCTTTAAATTATGCACAATTTTTTATGAGTTGATTAGCAAAATCACAACTGACATTCGATTCAGAAAATATAGCCACAGTTGCGCAAGTGTTTTTGGCTCAGGCCAAATTTGGCTTGTGCAAGATTAGGTCTGGTTTGGACTGGTGCCAATTTGGCCCATGCCTGTTTAATCTAAGCCAGATTCGGCCAGGCCTATAATTTCAGACTAGGTCTGTGCCAAATTCTAGCATGGGTCAAATTATGGCAAATGAATTACAACTGGTTCCTCTCCACTTATTCATGGGACAAATTTGGCCGGATCCGGGCGAAATCGTCTCCGTGTGATCATGTCGTTATTGATTATAGCTGATGATTGAAAGAATTCAATTATCATTCATTTAGTAGATAATATACAATAACATGAACTGTGTGTGGGTGAAGCTTATTCATCTCGGTTTATCTATGAAAATGACTTCTGATTAATAAAAAAAGCGCCTTAATTCGACCATTCAATACAGATCATGTGTACATAGTGAAACCACTCCTATAATAATCCTATTGATTGTGGCAAACCGTTTTACCCTCGACTATAAACAGCTAATCAATGATTTTCCACGAAATTTTTGAATGGAGCATTAGTACAGTTTTGATTGGATTTTTGTTCATATGTTTCGATAACCATCCCGACTCAGTGGTAAATCAACTGGCCAATAAGTACAGCACTTCTGTGAACTCGGGAGTATCTGTGCAGTTAGGTCGAAACAGAGCTAATAACTGCTCCTGATTTTCAATGCTTTGTTTCTATTTTGTGCTGGAGAATACTGAATTGATTTGTTTGATGTGTATGAAAGATGTTACTGAGGGTCTTAGCATTGATTCGAGCATTTTCTTTCATATTTTCAATTTTTTTTGTTTTTAATCAACTTGTTTACTGAAAGCACTTTTTCAAGAGGTTGGCAGCCCTGGTGAAATATTGAAGATCAAAATTGCTCGAATATTCTCTATCAAAATGTGACGATCTCTGACGATCACTGACGATCAAATAAACTTTGATAACTTGTTTTTCATAGACGCAGATGCTATAAACTCTCTGAATTATATATACCAAAGAACAAACTCGGATGATATCACTCGTCTTCATGGACAAAGAAGATCCGATTTGAGCGGAATCGACTGTATATATTTAGATTGATTTGCCCTCTGTGATCATTCAGACGTTTCATCTTATCGTCGCGTTTTGCCTTCGTGTATTTTCAGTTGCGTCCGTCGGACAACGACATCAACGAACAACACAAACGAGATATCTCCGACGCGAAAGCGTATTTACGTAAACTGAACGTCGTATCGTTGGTCGACAAGGCGAACGAAGATAAAGAAAAGGAGAAAGAAACGGAGAAAGAAACGAAAAACGAACAGGTAATGTCGAGGACGTTGGTCGCGACGACGTTTCGATCGCACGACCTCCGAATCATGTCTCCTTTTCATATCACCCTGATAAAAAGACTTTAATCAAATTGTGATATCCTGTCCACCCGGATGGCCGCATACCTGGAAAGTCCGGAAATTTTCCTTAAAAATGTGAAAATTAGGGAAATTTGTTGAGATTACACGTAAAATCAAACAGTTTCTGTCTATGTCTTACGTATTTGACTGGGTTAATCGATTGGATTCTTAGCAGATCAGTCAGGGAAAAAAATCTGTCAAATACAAGTGGCCATCCTGTCTACACGGGTCAGGGTTAATTAGGAGAAGTTGTTTGTTGGTTTCTAGCTGTTTTAGCGAAGAACGTTCGTATCCGAAATGAGAAAAAAATGACGTCGCTGATTTTTTCAACGAAACGCAGTAAGAGCCGGCAACGATGAGGAAAATGCTGTAGTCGTTATTGAGTGATATGAATAAATGATGACCTGGACATTCCTGTTATTCCTACTGGAACGACATTTATTTGTCGTCTATAAACAAGGGGACTATGTTATTACGTATTTCCATTTATTGCCTGCAGAATTTGCCAGAAAATTACCTCGCTTATGAACTGGCCCAGAACAGGCCTGAGAAGAATCTGGCGCGTGCTTTATTAGAGAACCTGTTCACAATGTAAATCACCCAGTTGCTACTAATGAAGATGCTGTGGCAAGTGAGGGGAGTCACTTCCAGAACCAGTTAGCATTCACAGCATTGACCAGTGCAAAAAATTGGCACGGCTTGGTTTCGATGGTTTTGATCGGCGAAATTTGACCTGTGTTTCTGAGTTTTTTGGGTGGACCAAATCAGACATGAGTTAAACAGGCATGAGGCATTTGGCACCAGGCCAGGGCTTAATGTTTCACGAGTCAAATTGAGCCCCGGTCAAAAACGCTTATGTAATCGGGACGATAGTAGTGTATAACATGGTTCCCACTGAACAGGGAAATTGGGAAAAACTTGGGAATCTTGAGACAATAATTCCCGGTTTGGAAATATTTGGGAATTTGAAAAATTTTCCTCAAATCAGGGAAATATTTGGGAAATTCATTACATTTCACATATTGCATTTGCCAAGGGCAACTTTCTTCAGCAATTTCCCTTGAAAATCACCTTTATCAACCAGTTACCTCTAAAATGTTCACTGTAGCATGACGATATGTGTTCATTTGCATTTGGGAAAATTGAAAAATCAAACATGAAATACTTGGAAAAACTTGGGAATTTTGAATTTATATAACTGTGGGAACCATGGTATCAGATGGATATCGTATCAAGCGTGTATCAGCAACTAGTAACGGTCAGTTCATTGCCAGTAACAGTAATGCGTCAGGGGAAATATGACCGAGGAAAGTAATCATTGCGGTTGTTCGTTAGCCCTGTATATTATTTGTCTGATATTAACCTTTTGTTGGATACAGATTTTTTGCACAAAACATTCGCTCGGTCGTTTGTAACATTCCAACTACGCCGCGATACACGGCCGTATATCTCAACTACTGCATCGACGCTCGCTCGATCTATGATTTTTTAAGCGGGATGGATTTTTTCGAACCGGTGACTGATGATGAAGGATGCCTAGAACAGCAACGCGACTATTGAGATCACGCCGCACTGATATACCGACAATTAATGACTGGTTAATACAGACTTCATAGCACGGAAACCTGAGAGTGCATTTCTCTGTCAGTTCGTCGTTACACAATGTAACGCGCTGCGGTGATTTATTTCAATAAATCAACAACGCGCGATATACGCTGCTGCCGCCGATATTCGGACGGCCCGAGATCAAATTAATGGACCAAATGATTGCCTCATAAAACAACCTACACGAATTTGCTGGCTCTAAGTAACTGCAACGACTACTCGAAAATACAAAATAAATCTCGTCGAGTGCGAGAGAACGCGTCTGCTCGACGTGTCAAATTTAGTATCGCGTTCGAAATCGTCGTTTCAAACGCTTGAAATCGAAAATTCGAATTCATCGACGCGTTGACCTTGAATTATTGAATTTACTAATTCAAGGTCGATAGCCTATTCGAATTTAGTTCGTTATCACTTCGCGAATAAACGACCTACGGCGTTATCAAACTGAAAACATTTCATAATTAAGCCGGCGCCCGGGATAAACTATCAGACGTTATTGAAACGCCAACCTTGAATATTCCTCTCGTACACACGAGTGGAAGCAGACATTGCGGTTCCTTAAAAACCTTTGGGGGGAGGGAGGGAGGGGGATGAGCTTTGAAAATATCGCTCTATCGTTTGCATTTCTAGGTCGACCGTTTCGCGAGCTCGATTTCCGGGAAAATGAATTCGTCGTTACGATCACGATCGACGCTGTTTATTCGCGTAGAAAATTGCATCAAAGGCGGACATTAAATTCGCTGTCTAATTCGATTATAATGATAAACTAGGTTAATTCTGTTTCACTGAAATTCATTGGATTGCAGATTTCTAATTCTCACGTTTTCGAAGCTGCCCCGGGATCGGGGGTAACCGCGAGAGGTAGAAACGTCGACGATGGAAGTTACGATCGCGCCGATTCCGCCATCGGCGTTATTTTCGTTTCTTTCGAATTAATACGACGTTTACTTTTCTTGTATCGGCAACTTTCGTTTCTCGCTCTTAATCAGCTACGAATCGGAAAAGATCTGAAAAGATCTGAAAAGAGACGGTCGTTAATGAAGCCTTTTCGACTGATAGCTATATAAGTACGTTATTAATTGGTCAGTGCATGGAACATACCGGGCACTTCACACGAATAATTGAATTGTAGATGCCTGCAGCGGTTGTAGGTGTCTACCCGGGTATGCGCGTACGGTAACATGAGAGTAAATAATCGGGGGGGAAAAAAATCCTCGCGTGTTTGCGTCGTTTTGTTTAAACTTGGATTTTCAATCAAATGGTTGTGTTTACTTGCAGTACGTTTACAACCAGAAACTCGGATTGATTGAAGCGCTGTTGAAAATTGAAGATTGGGAACAAGCTCAAAACGTAATCAGTCGGTTGCCTCCGTATTTTGCTACCTCACACCGTCCTGTCGCTCAGGCCCTATGTAAAATGGTCCATAACGTGATGGAGCCTCTTTATAGAAAGTAAGTGTGTGTTTCAGCGGAAGGGCGTTGAATTATGGGCTGGTTGTTAATCAATGTTTCTGGCGCCGCCACTTCGCGAGTTGCTTATGCGCTTGACTCAACTTCTACTAAAGATGTTGATCTCATGTTTTGCAATCGATGATTTTGATCATGTGCGCCATCTATTGGATAAAAAGATAGCAGAATTTCCTCGTTTATCAAACTGACGAAAATAGAAAAAAAATAACGAATATCGAACATTTTATAAATTCAAGTGAATTGTACTAAAATATTATTAGAGCTTTCAGCAAACAATAAAAATTTCTGGTATAATTTTCTCACTTTCAGACATAATGGTTTACCAAAAGCCCTCACGCAAAAGACTCACTCGCAGCAGTTGCCTCCATCCAAGATTCCTCAGGCAGAAACATATCACGACCTTGCGACTAAAGTGTATCCGATACTTTACCACCTCGGTCCTCATCTTAGCTGTGATCCTATATTGATGGTGAAAGTAATGCGAATATGTCGCCAATTCCTTTCCAAGGTAGGCACAAAAACAACCATTTTTAATCCCTAAACGAAACGCAGCATTTTTTTTGTTCGGAGAAGTATAATTGATGGACTGCCTCACTTCTCTCATCGTTGTTGTTTTATAGTGGAAAGATGAAAAAGAGAAGAGTAATAACATGAAAGACGTGTATTACGGTATGTTAACGTTGATTGATGAGGTCATTCTACCGAGTCTGTCTCTATTGGACGGTAATTGTTGTATGTCGGAAGAAGTTTGGTGCCTCGTAAAAATGTTCCCGTATGAATACAGGTAAAAAAAAGAGACGCATCAATCTCTATCTTTATCCGTTATAGACCCGTAGCAGTTTAAATTAAGGAATATTATTTGGCAAAAAAACTATCGCACTTACAACAAGATACATTTATATTGAATTTGTTTGTACCGGTATATAGACCTTTGTTATATCAAGAGAAATGTCATAAAGCAGCCATATCTGAGCACCAAATTATAAGCTTTTCCCCATTCTGCCACACTACGGGCCTGCATTATCCCTAAAACTAACGCTAACATGGCATCTATAAAAATTCTGCTACTATCAGGTATCGTCTGTATGGACAATGGAAAAACGACACTTGTTCGAGTCAAGCTGTACTTATTCGTTTAAAAGGAGATAGTATTGAGAAAGCTAAGTATATACTGAAGTAGGTATCTCGATTTCTGCTGTCTACGGTCCAATTACGCGCCGGTACTCGTTCATTTATTTACGAATGTTTTAAAAAATTCTCGTTGCAGACGCCTGACGAAGGAGAACGTGAAACCACTCGGTCGACAGATCGGAAAACTCAGTCACAACAATCCGGGAATCATCTTCGAATATGTAAATTTTTTCCTCCGATTCTTAGAAATTCGTATGAATATGACGCGTTCACACGGTACATTATAACGTCTGGTATTCTCGCAGGTTTTGTCGCAGATACAGAAATACGATAACTTCATCGGGCCAGTGGTCGATTCGCTGAAATACCTGACATCGTTATCGTACGATATACTGGCGTGTATCCTTTTCATACGGCGAATAAAACGACTAATACGCCTAAGACTTTATCCTCGTTCGGTTTCTTTAACGGTTTGAATAGATTGTATTATCGAAGCGTTGGCTAATCCCGAGAAAGAGCGCATGAAATACGACGATTCGAGTCTATCTACGTGGATTCAAAGTAAGAGAATTCTTTATGAGAGTAGTCGCGTCATTCGTCATTTATTATGACCGGCAAAAAAGTGCGGTTTAATCGAAATTTGTCTCGTATGATTTTTCCAGGTTTGGCCAATTTCGCTGGTTCTATATGTCGTAAATATCAGATAGAGTTGGCTGGATTGTTGCAATACGTTATCAATCAGCTGAAAGCTGGTAAAAGGTGAGCAGTGTACATGTGTATTATTATACATGTGTATTATTATTGTACATGTGTATTATTATACATGTGTATTATTATTGTACATGTGTATTATTATACGCAGTCTCATCACTATTGCATAAATGAAAACAGATATTTTCTACAGCATGAAATGTAGCAAAGTTTGCAGAGTATTTGCCCTCATTTTACCTCGGTGAAGCTACTATGCACCAGTAGCAAAAGTCTGTACTTTTAGTAAAATCAGGTCAACCTCCATAGTACTATTTGTCTTAACAGTTTAATGATTTTTATTTGCCACATGGTTAACACAGCTGCTCCACAACTCTACTCGTTTACCTGTCAATACACTTTACACTTACACTCAATAAACTGAATTGATGATATTTTTTTCTGTTTTATTTTTCTCAGTTACGACATGTTGATATTAAGGGAAGTGATGACCAAGATGTCCGGTATTGAGGTTACGGAAGATATCAGCGATGATCAACTGGCTGCCATGGCTGGCGGAGAAAATCTCAGGATCGAGGTACATGATCTCTAGACTCCTTAAGTCGTAAAGACCCATTCTTACGATTCAAATCTAAAAACCGTTCGTGTTGTCGTAAAATTTCTAGGGAGGATATTTTGCTCAAGTTCGCAATACGAAAAAATCATCGACCCGTCTTAAAGAAGCGCTTCTAGAACACGAGTTAGCCTTACCGTTGTGTTATTTAATGTCGCAGCAAAGAGACTGCACGATATTCTCAGACGGACCAAACAGACATAATAAACTAGTCGCGAAACTATTCGATCAGGTAAAAATTCGATTTTTCGTACCGTTTATTTTTGGCGTAAAATAAATCTTATGAATATTTACTGTCAACCTCGGTTAATTCATCCACAGTTAAACCATGCTTAATTCGTATCCAATTCGTCCTCCGTAATTCGTATTTTCACTTCCATACACAAATACGTGGTCCTTTTGTTCAATTTCTATGCGTAATCCATATTAGCTGTCGATAACATAAATTTGTAGTGAAAAGTAATGTAATGGTGTGTGATGATGGTGCCTGGTTTGGGATTGGGGTTTCTTGTTTCATTATTAGTAGCCACATAATTTTGAGTAGGCAATTCTAAGATCTGTTAAACCGTTAAGTACAAGTTATTGTTCGCTTAATCATATTTCACATGAATTATAGTTAATTTGTAGAACTAAGCATTATCTGCTATCTGCACATCACTGAATCTGTACTAAATAGCTCGGGGCCTGAGCGATATTGATTAACCGAGGTCGTACACGAATAAATTGTACTTTATGTATATATGTATGTATTTTCTGACAGTGTCAAGATACGCTCGTACAATTTGGAACATTCCTCGCCACGCAGATGAGTACCGATGAATATATTAAAAAGCTTCCCTCCATCGGTGAATTAGTCAGCATATATCATATACCGCCTGATGCAGCGTTTTTCCTAGCTCGTCACGCCTACACGCATTCGACTAACGTAAGTTTTCGCGCGTCGATTAACGCCCGGGAAGAGTTTCGATAGCGAGAACGAATTTTTTGTTTTAAATTCTAGATGAAATACGAGGAATTGCGTAAACAAGATAAAAAAAACAAGGAAGAAGACACAGATCAGAAAAAGGTACGCGCGAGAACGTTGAACTCTCCTGGGTACAGACGCAGGATAAACTCATTTGTTTCTATTAGCAATGTTATAAATGTGGCTGGTTTTTAAGATAAATCTTCACGATTGATCATAGAAATGGCACTGGGTCTAAAAAATTGACATTGAACAAGAAGTAATCCGGGTGGCCACTGACCTGGAAAACCTGGTAAACTCAGGGACTCAGAAAAATCTAGAAAAAAATTAGGGAAAACTCGGGGAATTTGACAAATTTTGTAAAAAATCCTGGGAAACTAGGGAATTTAGATACATTATTGACCATGCTAGAAATTCCATGGATTCACCCACGGAGTTTACTGATATAACAAGGGCAACTCAGGGAATTTTTAATTTGGCGGAAAGTGGCCACTCTTGTAATGCATAGCTTTATGATTTTATAGACAACAAGATACCAAGAAGCGGCTAATGCGATATTATCAAGTGTGATAGATTCCGTTCGACCATTATACACGGCTAAAATATGGGATGAACTCAGGTAATTATTGTTTTGAATGTAACCCCATTAATTTCTGTTGAAGTTCTCGATAATCATTTTATGTTCGTCTATTTCTATTTATAGCCCTCAGTTTTACGTTACGTTTTGGACGTTAATGATGTACGATATCGAAGTTCCAACGTCCGCGTACAGCAGACAACAAAAACAATACGACATTCAAATCAGTGCTATAGAATACAATCACGATCTTGTAAGTCAATCATCGCAAAAAACTCATGGAATCAAAAATCTGGAAAAAAATCAGGGAAAACTCTGACAAATTTTGTAAAAAACCTGGAAAACTCGGGGAATTTGGATATATTTTTGACCATTTCTTTATCTCTACTTGAAAAAATTGAAACATTTTAACATTCCTCGCATTTGTTCAGGGAATTTTCTGTTATAACATGGCAAAATCAGGGATTGTAAATTGGCAGAATGTGACCACCCTGATCATTTGTCCCGACCATGAAATAGCTATTCAATCATTACAAATTATCCTTCAGATAAACGTGAAATGTTTTTGATTGTCCGATTACGTTCAGGTACAAAGTAAGAAGAAGAAAGAAAAAGATCGATGTACTCAGTTGATCGAACGTTTACGCGAGGAGAAAAAGAAACAAGAGGAACACGTCGTACGAGTGATAGCTCGGTTAGATCAGGAACGCGAGTCCTGGTTCACTCAGAGTAAGTTTCCATTTCGTGATTTATTCGATGAATTTTACTTTTTCGTAATCGATTCGGACACGTCATAGCCTGTGTGGTATATACATTAAAAAAAACCCCAACATTATTGATGATTAACATAGTAAAAGCTGTTACACTCACATTTGGGTTGAATGCTTCTTCTACCCCTCCTTAGGAGATTTGCTTGAAAATTTGATCACATAAACCTTTGGGAATAAGTGGAATCCTTCTATCCAAAACATCAACGTATAATATTCAAAGTTTATTTTCTTGTTTGCTAAATCTGAAGAATATGTTGAATGTTGTAGAGGGTTCGACGAAGAATGAGACGATCACTCAATTTCTACAGTTGTGTATATTTCCTCGACTCTGTTTCTCTGGACTGGACGCCGTCTTCTGCGCGAAGTTTATACACATACTGCACCAGCTGAAAACTCCAAACTTCTCGACGTTGATATGTTATGATCGAGTGAGTTTTGTGATTTAAGTCATAATGTGGATTTTTAATCATAACCGATGCTATGGATTTATCCTCTTCGTGTTTCCCAGTCTGATACAGCAGGCTCCTACGACTCCTTGATTCCTTGAAAACTCCTAAACGGAAAATCTATATAAAGGTGCTAGAAATTCCTTTTATTTGAGCAAAATGTCAGAATCTCCTTTAAAACTCCTTCAATTTTGAGAAAAAGGCAATAAGAAATTTTTGTCTAGTTCGTAGTTGAACAGTAAACTGTGCTTAAACCAGTACAGTTGGGACAGGCGCTTCCTCAAAATTTGAAATTTTATCCTTTTAAATTCCTTGCAAACTCCATATATCCAGGAATGACTGATCTGTAGGGACCCTGTACAAACCCCAGTGTTCTGCGGTTTTATTGCTCAAGTTTTCTCTAAATGTGTTTTCACATCTATTTTTTGCTTAAGATATTCTGTGATGTTACGAACACTGTGACGTGTTGTACCGAAAATGAAGCTCATCGATACGGCCGATTCCTCTGCTCGGCGCTCAATTCAATCATGCATTGGCATGCCAATAAACTGCTCTATGATCAGGTTTGTTAAAAAGACGTGTTTTAGAAACTACGGGTTGAATTGAATTGTATGATTATTAGTATATAATGATATAAATACCGGTACAAGTCTTGTTATCAGAGAATGAAAAAGTTTGAAATTTGAGATTTTGAGTTTTCTCGAATTTGAATCGATCGATTGATTGATTTATTTTTTTGTAGGAGTGCGCTCAATTTCCCGGTTTTGTTACCGTATTCCGTAAAGGGGCCGACAGTAACAACAAAGCTGATCAGTTGGAATATGAAAATTATCGCCACGTATGTCACAAATGGCACTATAGGATCACTAAGGCGATGGTCGCGTGTCTAGAATCTGGGAACTACGTGCAAATCAGAAACGCACTGATCGTTCTGACGAAGGTTTGTTTTAGAAGAGCCGTTTTAATCTGGTGTTGAATCAGTAAACGTAAAGACAAATAGTGGTTTGAAGGTTAACTAGATTTATTTGAAGTATATGAGCTTAGTGCGTAGTAGTATAGCTTCATCAGATTCATCTATCTGAAATAAATCTAGTTAACCACCATCAAAGTCACGTTTACAAAGGTTTATGAAATTTACTGCTCGATGATATGAAAATACAGAAAATTTGAGCTTAATTTTTGGTGTAATCTACATTTTCAATGTACTTCAAAGCAATTATCGGCGTTGATAGAATATTGACATCCACTCTGGTCAGGGCCGAAGATACATGTATTTACAATGGGTGGCAGATTTTCAGAGGAGTGGATGTGAAAATGAAAGGGGTGGCCGCCACTCTAAAACCTGTTGCGGAGAACACTTGAGAATGTATCGTTGATTAGAAATTTTTAGGAGTGTTTTTCTATTTTCAGATATTAACCCATTACCCGCGGGTTCAGCAGTTCGGTCAGGCTCTCGAACGACGCGTCGAACGAATCAAAGAAGAAGAACGCGAAAAACGACCGGATATTTACGCGATCGCGGTCGGATATTCGGGTCAATTGAAAAGTAAAAAGAGCACGTGGGTCGCCGAACAAGATTTCCATATCAAAGACGTGAAGGAGGCGCCGAAACTGTCGACGGTGAAAACGACGAAGACGGTCGTCGAAAACGGAACGTCTGCCTCCTCTTCTTCGAAGGAGAACAGTCACTCGAAGAAGGATGATGGTTAGTGTTGTAGTTCGATTTTTGCAGCGGATTTCCGCCTAAAAAACGATGACGTATCTTGATCGTTTGTGTTGTATTTTTAGTTAAAGATCGCGATGGAAAAGCGAAAGAAGGCAAGAAAGCGTCGGAAAGTAAACCGTCGGTGAAAACTGAAAACAAAGCGCATTCTTCGAGTAAATCGACGTCGAACAGCGTCGATTCTAAAGTCAACATTCGCGATATGAAAAAGGAGCCGTCGAGGTAAATATTCACATTATTGAAAAAATGCTTTCTCTTCGAAACAATAACTCGGCGGCCCGAGCTAGTCAAATAGAAGTCGCCACCTTGATTATCGGTATTCACTACAATTGTTAATCAATTTTTAGTTCAAATTCCAAGTCGTCGAGCAGCAGTAGCAAGGAGACGAGAGAGAGAGGAGAGGACAGGGCAAAAGTTAAACGTGAAGCCGAGGATCGACCGCAGAAAGAACCGAGAGATAAAGAACGTGGTGGTCACGGCGATGGTAAGGAGGACCGAAAATCGAGTAAGTTTTTGTCGAGAGAAACTCGACAAATTTTCACTTCGGTAATTTAGCTACGACTAATGATTCCATTTTATATCATCGACAGGCGACAAAGAAAAGTCTCACAGTCGCGAGAAAGAAACGAAGGCGTCTCGACAAGAAAAGAAGAAAGAAGCTCGTCGCGAAGAGAAAGAGCGCCGTAAAGAAGAACGACGCGAACACGAAGCGGAACGCGATAAACATCACACGTCGACGCGCGACGATCATCCGCATAAACAACAATCACTGGACGATCGTTCTCCGAGCGTCACTTCTATCGGTAGTCAGAATTCTCATCGACGCAGTGTCGAAAATTCACCTCGAAATATTGAAGATAGAGATAGAGGTAAACATGATTCACTCGCAGAGTTCATACCGCGTCTCTTTACATATCTTATCATAGAAGAATGTAGAATTGGTCGGTGGTTTTGTAATTATTCCAAGTTCGACATCACTAATGTTTAAAACATTTATTTCAGATCTTAAAAGAAGAAAACTTGATACGACTAAGGTAGAATTTCAATTCTAACGCTGATATATTCTATTATATTCACCTATCCTTTATACCTTCCCTTTCTCGCACACCTAACCGTAAATCAAACTTCCTCTTACGATAGCTTTTCGAATTCATTTGATTACAGGAAGATGATTTGTCTGGTAAAGATATCGATCTGAAGGTATGTGTCAAATCTGTCCCCGTTAATCAATCAGCTCTGAAACTTGATTCTGTGAATTCCTCCTCTATTCTGTATCCTCCACGTGGCTGGTGATGGTCGAGTTATAATGCTATTTAAGTACTGGACATAAACATAGAGGTTTTATACATGAACTGTATTTATTTTCTAAAGAGTCCTCAATATGAGAAAGAAAGAGATCGAGACAAGGAAAGAAAGTTAGAGAGGAAAAGGGTATGTTTCTTGAGTCTGATCCGTGTTTACAGTAGACTCCGCTAGTCGATTGATAGAATTGGATTGTTTCAAAAGAAATCACCAATATCTCTGAAATTTGAGCTCAATTTGGGGCTAACTAGAATTGATATAACTCTATTAGGAGCTGAGAAGAATTTTTACACAGTCCTTACCGAGTCAATTAGAAAATACTGAATGAATAGTTACAATCGTGTAACGTTTATGTTGAAACTTAGAAAAACTTATCTTATTAATGAGCATTTTATTCAATTATCATTCTTATTATGTAACATAATGATAATTATGTTAGATAATAATTATTATTTAATGCTCTTAAACGCGGTACAGAGAATAAGATGATAACGATCGATCATAATCAATCAACGTAATAAACGCTGTTTTCAGGATCGTTCATCGGATATTGAAGCGATTGAAACGAAACGCCGGCGGAACGATGAGGCGTCCACTTCAATATCATCTACTCCAGGTATGAGTCGTTCGTACGAAATGAGACATAGAAATTTGACATTATTTTCATTACGCCGATTCGTTCTGGTTTTCGTTGACAGGTGGAAGGTCGAGTAAAACGAATGGAGACAATATCAGCGGTACAGAAACACCGCATTCGATACGAGATAAAGAACGTAGTCGCGATAAAGCACACGACAGATCGTATTCTGAGAAAAATGAAGACAGAAAGATACACGTTAAAAAGGTATGAATTTAGCATCGCGATGTTGATAACCGGTTGGAAGTATGTTTCTGACCTTTATACCATCCAACTGGGATATATATCAAGACATAGCAATTTTCATGGTCCATAAAGATCCCGCTGGTCTCGAGTCTATTGTATTACTGTACAGTCAACCCCTGATATACTACTGCCTACATTTCTGTTCCCAGAAAAAACCTGTTGTTTTATCGGGGGTTGACTGTAAATGCAGATGGTTAATCTACGTATCTCCTGTTACCGGTAGTAAAAGACGTTTTTCATTTTTTCAGGAACCAAAAGATCACGAATCGCCTCGAGACAAAGAAAGGAAAGATAAACAGTATCCTTTTTCGAAAGCGAAGCCTTATTCGAAAGTTCCATTTCCTTCTCCCTGATCGTGTCATCGATAAATTTCCTTAACTCTGTCGCTAGCGGATCGACAAGTGCCAAGAAATCGAAGAAATGATGAAAGCTTTCTGGTTTTAAAGTCTTAGAATTGTGTACATACATAGATTGATAAACGAATAAATAGAACTCTTTGTAAACATCCAGGTCACTATAAAACTGCTGTGTTGAATGATAAAGATGCAGTAATTTATCGTAATGTATACCGAATCTGTACATATTTATTGTTGCCATATATTTTCTGGGTCGGATGATTATTTAATATTCTCTTGTTTTAATGGTAATTGGCATACTGATACCTTCTCTTTGTATATGTATGTATGTATATATATATATATATATATATATATATATATATATATATATATATATATATATATATATATATATATATATATATATATATATATATATATATATATATATATATATATATATATATATATATATATACACATGTATATATTTTTAAGGGTCAAAACATTAATTTTCTCCTTTTGATATTTCTGAGAAATTTTCGTACGGCGTATATGAAAACTGTACCGAGTCCTGCTCAAGTCGACAATTTTGAATTTATTTGTAAAGAATCATTTAGGAGGACATTTTCTGCCAATTGTATGTTGAATGTATAACATATTGCTTATTCAAGATTCAAGATTTAGGTCATAATATCGTAAATTCTAAATAGCTTTTAGAATCTCAAATCAAAGTGTGACCTTAAGCGACTTAAACATTTAAAGGTTGAGTTTATTTAGTCCTAAACAGGAACTTGATGTAATTCTAGCCTTTTGTATAATTAGTCCATTAATTTTAACACGTTTTAATAGTAGTTTTTACGAGGAACATTTGACCGTCAGAACAAATCAGAAATCTACATGATGTGTTTGTATAGAATTTGGTATTTTTGTATTATCGATAATAATTTTGTTGGGGAAATGTAGGCAAAGTAAAGGACTTGGATTACATTGTTTTTGAAATGCAAGGAATTGCAGAATCCGATGTAGATATCGTTACTGAGATAACGTTGTTTGCTGTTAGTGTAAATCATGAAGGAAATTATGATGGATTGTTCAATGTGATGATTCTAGTTTGAATGAGAATTTTTTTGAAATTTCCTGACAAACCCGGCCACTGGGGGTAAACTGTAACTGAATGATAAATCATAAACTGCATTTATTTGTATTTTGAATGCAGAGGAAATCACCTGTAATAGATGTGTTGGAATAAAAAGAGCATTTTTATTTAAAAAAAAATCTTGAAGTTCCTGTTTTTACTTATCAGGTTTCAATCAAAGGTCCCCAGGATTTGTCAGGGAATCGAATTGCGTTTGGTCATTCATTCGGTCATGCATATTTTAATGCCGGAAACTGCCGCACTGGTTTGCCCAATAATAGTACGTAAGGCGGAGTGAACTTGAACTTGAACTTATATTTATTGCGCCGTATATAACATTTATACATAGGATAAGACATGCAATAAATTTACAGGACAAAACATTAAAGAATTGTGTGTGGTTTCTGGAAGTTCAAGTCAAGGTCTCACTTTGAAAGCGGCCTGAACTACCAAAGACTACGGTCAACCTACGAGCAGTTAATTGCTCGTAGGGTCAACTAAAATAAATGCAAAAGCCTTATAAAATCCCATCATTATGTCGCATATAAATACATGACCCAAACAGCGAAATTTCGTGACTCGGCAAAAGAAAAAAATGATTTTCGAATTTTCACCATTCCGAATAAACGCACGAATCATTGCTCCGGCCCGCGTTGTATACCAGGTACCGCCTAGTGCTGCCACCAGTCGGGGATATCCTTCCTTGACGTCATTCAGCAAAAATGATGGCCACCCGATCCGCTTGGAAGTCGATGGTTTGTATCCAAATATACGTGTTTTATTCATAAAATCAGTGAGATTTATCTATTTAGATGCAACAAAAAAGTAGAGAAATAATCGGTGTATCTGAATTATGTTTAATATTTGTAATCTGTTTTGTTTAATTCATGATTATTGTGGGTTTCCCCAATAAATAGTGAGTGAGGTGCGTCCCCACCGCACCGCACCGACCGACCATCCGCACCGCCTCCGGCACCACCACCACGATATCTGATCAATCAACTGTAGAAACATTGAAACATACATCTCTCGATTCTGAACTTGAAGTTTTAGGTTGTAATTTACTCATCTTTCTCTTTTTCTTAATTATAGCTCAATGGATTCCAGAGAATTGCAACCCGGAATTATTCTCAAGTAAGATCACTATTTTTCTTTTTTAGAAAATAAATTCCCCTTTCTTTTATGAAAATT